>NC_142796.1:55654338-55767312 GCF_049724085.1 Artemia sp. Qi Xiang Cuo
TTATTTCTTTAAATCAATTTTATTTGACTTCGTCTGTTTTGACTCTTTAAGCTCTGTTTAGACCAGTGGTTGTCAAACTTATTTAGACACTGTGCCCCTTTTTACCCACAAAACATTTTAGATACCCCTTCTCAGTTACCGGTACTAAGTAACTATAGCTAAAATATAAATAAAAATGCCAGTCCTAGAGTTAAATGGTTGTTTTATTTTTTGTTGGCGGGTAGCGTGCCCCCTAGAAATTTCTGCTTACCCCCAAGGGGTACGCGGACGACAGCTTGAGAACCACTGGCTTAGAAGATATCATCCTTTAAATTTTAGATAATATAATCATCACAAACCTGTTTACAGATATGACATTCATTATGTAAAAGTGACAACGGTCGGCTATTGGTTATTCGAAAGGAAGTTAGGCGTGGGCTCGACATGAAGTGTTACAAGCTGGGCTTGTTGGTGTAGACCATTGATTCCAAAGTGGTCCAGGTGTCCCCCAGAGGCTCAGAAAAGACTCCACGGGGTTGTACGTTAGTGTGACAAAAAAATATGGGTTCACAGCTCGTAAAGGGGGGTTCACAGCTCGTAAAGGAGGGTTCACGAAAAGTTAGCTGGTATAGACTCCAGGATGAGAGTCTCCAGGTTTAGATAGTAAAGAAGTAAAATACTGTCTTGACTTTACCTATAAATGCAGGCAGATTATATTTTAATGAGCTCAACGACTGTTATCAGAGGCAACGCTGTAGCGTTGCCTCCAATGGTTTTTTATTTATTATTATTTATTTTTTTCCCCAGAGGCACTTCATATGGAATAGGTCGTCGTAGAAACTTCAAAGGGGGCTCATTCTATTGGAAATCAAGAGTTCTAGTGCCCTTTTTAATAGTCGAAAGTTTTTGGAGGGGTACTAGCCCCCCCCCCCACGCCCATCATTCCCCCAACCACATCCAATCAAAATTTTGAGATAGCCATTTTGTTCAGCGTAGTTAATTTCCAGATAGAAAATAGTTGATTTCCGTAGTTGATTTCCAGATAGAAAATTCTTGAGGAGGACACCCCCCCCAACCCTCAGGGCCAGAGTTTTAAGTTATGCCCTGGGGGCATATAAGGTTTTTATAGAAGTCGTTTTCATAGAAACTTTAAAACAGGCTCATTCGATTGGAAATTCAAAGGGCTAGTGCCCTTTTTAATAGTCAAAGGCGAATGGAGGGCAACTAGCCCCCCCCCCAAGCCCATCATTTCCCCAAACACATCCAATCAAAATTTCGAGATAGCCATTTTGTTCAGCATAGTTGATTTCCAGATAGAAAATATGTTTTTGAGGAGGACACTCTCCCACAACCCTCAGGGCAAGGGTTTTAAGTTATGCCCTGGGAGATATACGGTTTTTATAGAAGGCGTTGTCGTAAAAACTTCTAAAAAGCCTCATTTAATTAGAAATTCAAAGGGCTAGTGCCCTTTTTAATAGTCGAAAGTGATTGGAGGGCAACTAGCCCTCCCACGCCCATCGTTCCTCCAAACACATCCAATCAAAGTTTTGAGATAGCCATTTTGTTCAGCGTAGTTGATTTCCTGATAGAAAATATGTTTTTGAAGAGGACACTCTCCCACAACCCTTAGGGCAAGGGTTTTAAGTTATGCCCTGGGGGCATATAAGGTTTTTATAGAAGGCGTTGTCGTAGAAACTTCAAAAAAGGCTCATTCGATTGGAAATTCAAAGGGCTAGTGCCCTTTTTAAGAGTCGAAAGTGATTGGAGGGCAGCTAGCCCCCCCCCCACGCCCATCATTCCCCCAAACGCATCCAATCAAAATTTTGAGACAGCCACTTTTTTCAACGTAGTTTTAAGTTCTGGAAATTAGGTCTTTGAGGATGACAACTCCCCCACAGCCCTCAGGGCAAGGGTTGTAATTTAAGGATTCTCTGAATCCTTCATATTATTTCTTATAGAAGGGATGCTCGTAAAAACTTTAGAGAGGGCTCATTTGATTGGAAACTGAAAGTTCTTGTTCACTTTTTAAGAGTCAAAAGAGATTGGAGGGCAACTAGCCCCCCCCCCTCCTTCACACCCTAAACACATCAGATAAAAAATTTGAGATAGACATTTTCTTAAAATAGTTCAAAGTTCTGATAACAAAAAACTCCGGTGTCGACACAGCCCACCAGGGCCCGGAGTTAGGCGTTGTAAGTTATGCCCTTGGGGCATATAAACTATCAAACAATCGTTAAATAAACAATCAATGCAAACAAACATGCAATAGATATTAATGTAAATTAATAAATAAATTTAGTTTTTTAAATTAATTTTCTTATGTTACTAAGTTTTAGACAATAGAAAACTAAAGGTCATAAAGGCAATAAGGTTTCGATGTTTTATTGTTTTTTAGTTGTGCATTAAGATTAGTGAAAACAGGGCCACCAACGGGAAGGTTGTGCACAGCCAGCCCCATCCACCCACCCTTTAGGATTAAACCCGACCCCCTAATATCCTCCCATTTGTAGCGCAAATGTGAGGATAGCCTTATATAGTGCTTGTTAATTGTTATCTATTTTGTAAAGTTATTTTAGTTTTTTTAATTAATTTTTTTCTGTTACTAAGTTTTAGACAATAGAAAAGAAAAGGTAAAAGACACCACAAGTCTTTAATGTTTTGTTTGGTCTTTTTACACAAACTCATAATTTTGTAGTGCACAGCCAGACCTGCCGGCTCATCCCTTAGCATCAAACCGGAAGCCCTAATGTTTTCTCATTCCCAGTGCAAATGGGAGGATAGGTCTGTCCAATCCCATAATATCCTCGCATTTGCAGCGCAAATGCTTGTGAATGGTTATCTCTTGTGTAAAGTTATTTTAGTTTACTAAAGGTCATAAGGGCAATAAAGTTTCGATGTTTTATTGTTTTTTAGATGTGCACTAAGATTAGTGAAAACAGGCCCACCAACGAGAAGGTTGTGCACAGCCAGCCCCGTTCGCCCACCCCTTAGCATTAAATCCGACCCCCTTCTCCCATTTGTAGCGCGAATGGGAGGATATCGCTATATACTACTACTACTAATAACTCACCGCAGCACCAAGCCGCCTGAGGCCAACACAGCTACGCACTATCCTCCTCCACCCCAATCTATTCAAAGCCTCCCTTTTTACACCCGCCCACGAAGTTCCCATTTCCTTTAAATCTTTCTTTATGACGTCCTCCCACCCCAGACGGGGACGACCTGCTTTCCGTTTAGCCCTAGAGGGTTGGCCGAAAAGAACAATCTTCGGCAATCTGTCATCCTTCATCCGCACAACGTGCCCTAACCACCTCAACCTTTCTTTCATTATAGCCCTAGAGAGCGGTATTGAACCACACCTTTCGTACAGCCTATTGTTTGAAATACGGTCAGTCAGCCGGGTACCCAGAACAATCCTTAAGAAATATCTCTGGAAAACATCTAGCAAATCTTCATCCGCTTCTCGGAGTGTCCATGCTTCAGAGCCATATTGGACCACTATCACCACTGTAGCTTATAATATTCTAATATTGGATAGCAGACTTATCTTCCTATTCTTCCAGACTTTATATAACTGTGAAAAAACACCCCGAGCCTTGGCTATTCTATTTTTAACATCTTCACTGCTCCCACCATCTTTACTAATAATACTGCCAAGGTAAGTGAAGCTGCCCACCTGATCAATCTTATCATTACCCAACGTCATCTTTTCATCTTCACTTATTCGTAGTCTTAGTGACTTATTCTTCTTAACATTAATTTTTAAAACTATTCTAGCATCGTGTACTCGCAAAACCTCTAAAACCTCATTCATTTTGTTCACACTTTCATCTATGATGCTTAAATCATCAGCTTCTTCTAAGTCTAGAAGACGTTTTCTTCCCCATTTGATTTTGTGGTCACCCATTGCCTTTTTTGTGCTCCTTAAGACAAAGTCCATCATAATAATCCATATACAGGGGGATAGAACACAGCCCTGCTTAACTCCTGATTTAATACAGAACCAGCTGCTAACCTCCTTTCCTGCCTTAACCGCAGCAGTGTTATTGTTGTACATAGCACTAATAACCTTAATGTATTTGTCTGGTATACCATACAAGGATAAAACCTTTACTAAAGCACTTTTATCAACAGAATCGAACGCTTGCTCGTAATCTATAAAACTGAGGACCAAAGGTGTTTGAAAACTCAGGCACTTCTCAATTATTAGCCTAAGAGTGAAAATTTGGTCGACACATCATCTACCTTTTCTAAAACCGCACTGCTCTTCTCTTAAAACTTTGTCTATGGCATCTCTCAGTCTAAAAAGTACCATATTACTAAGTAATTTACTACCTACAGAGACCAGACTAATGCCTCGATAATTACCACACTCCCTTTTATCACCTTTCTTATAAAGTGGCTTAATTAAGGTTTTACTAAAATCGTTAGGTGCTTCCCCTTTTTCAAAAATCATATTCATAATGTTCAGTAACTTATTTCTAACCTCAGCGCCACCATATTTACGAAACTCATATACCACCCTATCAGCACCTGGAGCCTTATTATTCTTTAATCCTTTTAGTACTGTTGCTAATTCCTCCTCACAAAAAAAATCTTCCTTCACATCCAAAGTATCACAAACTTTTTCATTTTCCTCTATATTTTTTCCTGCATCTCTATCTCGGTTAAGCAAGTTCTCAAAATGTTTGGCCCATCCCTCTTTAGTTTTTTCCTTATCGCTAATTGCGACCCCATTCCTATCTTTAACTGGGACAAGTCCGGATTGACTACTCCCTCTCAATTTGTTAATGTGCCAGTACAATATTTTACTATTATGCCGTCTAGCTGCATCTTCCAGATCCTCGGCAATTTTATCCATGGCCTCCACTTCATACCTCCTTACTTCATATTTTAAAACTTTCTCCACTCTCTTTACATTTCTTTTGTTTTCATATGATCTATCACTCAGATAATTCTTGTACAAGCCCTTTCTCCTTTCTATTAAACATAAAGCTTTTTCACAGATATTCTTAGCTGCCGTCCTAGCTTTCTTCCCTAAAACATCTTCAGCAACTTCACAAATTATTTTTTTTTAATTATTCCAACCATCTTCCACATTATCAAATTTTAAAATTTTAGCATTCAACTGTTCCTGGAAAGTTTCTCTCAAATTCTAATCCTGGAGTCTACCCACATCATAACTTCCCGGGAGGTAGTTCACCTTCCGATATTTCAGCTTTAAATTAACCCTCTCTAGATACTAAAAGAATTTTTTCTTTAGTTTTGGCTAAAGTTTTCTTCTTTATGCCAACTACGCTGCCCCCACTCCAAAGAATTTAATAAGGGAAAGTTTTGTATGGGAAGAACACTAGTAAATTTATTATAAAATACTTGAAATTACAGCCATACTTAAAATAAGGTTAAAATACATACTTTGCGATAAATTCTAAATTACTGTGGCACAAAAGATCCGAAAAATGGTCTAATCAAAACGATCCTGTTCTTTCTGCATCAACAAATGGAATAGCCTAACTACTGTTTTTAGAAGCTATTATTTCGATCCATTCATTGTTGCGTGAAAAAATCATGTTTGATTTATCAGAGGCATGTAATTAAGCTGTCTATAGCAAAGTCCATAAGGCTTCAATGTTTTATTATTATTAATTAAAAAAAAAACCTTACATAAAAATAAGTTTTCTAAAAAAAAAAGTAAAAAGCCATATTGAACTCAGGACCGGCAGAAATTAATTCCTATTAGAGGTAAAACTAAAAAAAGCCGGGAATTACTGTTAAAGAATAAACAAAACCCCGAACGAAGAGAAACTAAAATTAACTATCTTACAAACATAAAGATAACCGGTGCAAACATAAATAAATGAATAAATGTTATATAGCTTCAATATTTTTTATTATTTTCCTCCCAGAGCTGCTTTATATGCAAGGGTTAAAAATACCATTTTGTTAAAAATAGTTGAAAGGTTAAGTAACAAAACTCTGGCGTCGACAAAACCCCCCCAGGGCCCGCGGGCAGGAAGAGATTCTTGTATAAACTTCAGAGAGAGCTCATTTGAATGGAAACCCGAAGTTCTAGTCCAGGTCTTATGAATCAAAATTGCTCAAAGGGCAAATAAACCCCCCTCCACGCCCTTTTCCCTCGCCCGTCCTTTTGAACTAGTTCTGTTTATACCTAAAGGCGCAATGAGAGTTACAACATTTTTGTATTAACACAAACCTACTAGACGTCTGCTTTCCTTCCTAAAAAGGAATTAAACAGAAAGTGTAAAGCAGTGGTAGATCTAGGGGAGGGGCGAGGGGGCGCCCCCTAACGTAGTCCAAAGTAATGTAATTTACTTAATTAACGCAAGATTGCGTTAATTAAACTTTTTCCTAACTCAAGTTTATCGGCTCAGCCTATTTTGTGCCCCCCCCTCTAAAAACTCCTGGATCCACCCCTAGTGTAAGGACACTATAAATTTCAATTTTTAATTCAATTAACCCCGTTCCAAAGTTTATGCAACCACCTCTTCCACATAAAGTGCCCCTGGAAAAATAAATAAGTATTAATTCATTGAACCCTTATGGCTCTTTACTTAGGTAACGCTATAGCATTGCTTCTCACCTAAAAAGTTGAGAAGAAATTTCAGCTTCCATTTTTATGAATATCCGAAATTATCTGAGGTGAATATGTTTGGGGGAGCATATTCCACGACTGGGAAATTTCTGCTGGGTGGAATTTAACGCGGGGGAATTATCAGAAGGAAAAGAAAATGTTCTCTGAGGGGGGAGGAATTTCCCAGGGGTGGGTTTTCCAAATGTGAATTATTCAGGGAGGGGACGACTAAACCCATTCGATAATATTCTACATTTTACATCTGAAAGTAATGGGAATAAAGAATCAACAGAAATGTCAGAGATAGGACTTCAGGTTCATTTAGACGATTTCGTTCGTGTCTTTTTAAATTAAATAAAAAAAACAAGTTTTTTAAACTAAAAGTAAGGAGCGACATTAAAACTTAAAACGAACAGAAATTATTCCGTATATGAAAGGGGCTGCCCCCTCCTCAACCCTTCGCTCTTTAAGCTGAAGTTTTTTATCGTTTTAAAAAATAAAGTTGCGAGACAGAGTCAAACTTTAGTGTAAAGAGTGAGCCATTGAGGAGGAGACAGCCCCGTTCATATATGGACTAATTTCTGTTCGTTTTAAGTTTTAATGTCGCTCCTTACTTTCAGTTTAAAAAACTTTTTTTTTCTTTAATTTCTGATCGTTTTTTAGTTAATGCAGGTTTTATTTTGGTTCACCGTCATTGAATAAGTAAACAAAATTTGCATAAAAATTTTACTTTTCTTTTGCTAAATGGATGTCTCTAAATTTGGTTATGACGAAATTTACAAATTATCTTACATAACTCATTTCTATATTCGTATATTTTTCTTCTAGCAAAAAATACAAAGTTGCAGATTTTTGCAGATATGAGCTTGAAGCCTATGAAATAGGGTTTTCTGATACGCTGAACTGATGTTGTGACTTTCATTAAAATTCTTTCACTTGTAGGGGATATTTCCCCCCTCTTTAAAAAATTAGGTAAATTTTCTCAGGCTTGTAGCCTCTGATGAGTAATACTAAACTTAATAAAATTTATATATTTAGAATCAGCATTATAAACACATTCCTTTGATACATTTATTGACATCAAAATTCCGTTTTTAAAAGTTTCGATTACTATTGAGCGGTATCACTTGTTTTTTTCATTGCTTTTTTTTATTACGTATATGTTATTACGTATATGAGGGGGTTCTCCCCTTAGTCAATACTAAGCTCTTTACGTTAAAAGTTAAAAAATAATTCTGATTAACATACCCCTGAATCACCAAGGCCGTTTAATTAGAATATATAGCTCTTTTGAAAGCACTAAAAAAAATGTAGCGTAAAGAGCGTGGTATTGAATTGGGGGAGAACCCCATCATATACTTAATAATTTCTGTTCATTTTAAGTTCTAATGTTGCTTTTTACTTTCAGTTGAAAAAACTTGTTTGTTTTTCTTATTTAATTTCTGATCGTTTTTTAAATAATGCTGGGAAATCCGGTGCCCCCTTCATAGAAATGTCCCTTACCCCAAAGAAACATCCTCCACGGAAAGATTCACCAGAGTAACCCCCTCCTCTAGCCCCCCCTCTCCAGAAAAAAATCCTTCCTGGAAATGTCTGTATACTTCCCAATAACCAATAAATAATGCTGGCAAGCCCGGCACCCCCTTCATGGCAATTTCCCTTCCCCATGAAAACTTCCTTCATGGACAGATCCTCCAACATAACCCCCGACCCTCCCCCCACTACCAGAAAAAAACCCTCCTGAAAACTTCTGTATACTTCCCAGTAACCAATACTATATGTTAACATTTGGTAAAGTTCATAACTTTTAGCCCTTCCCCTGGGGACTTCGGGGAATTAAGTCATCCTAAAAGACATATTTATTATATTTTCAACCATGCTGAACAAAATGGCTATCTCAAAATTTTGATTGGGTGACTTTGGGAAAAAAATAAGCGTGGGAGGGGGCCTACTTGCCCTCCATTTTTTTGGTCACTTAAAAGGGGAACTAGAACTTTTAATTTCCGTTCGAATTAGTCCTCCCACGATATTTTAGGACCCCTGGGTCGATGCGATAACCCCTGGGAAAAAAAAAAACAACAAATATACACGGATCCGTGATTTTTCTTTTGACAAAAAATGCAAAATTCCACATTTTTGCAGATAGGAGCTTGAAACCTCTATAGTAAGGTTCTCTGATACGCTGAATATGATGGTGTGATTTTCATTAAAGTTCTATAACTTTTAGGGGGTCTTTCCCCCTTTTTTTGAAAATCAGCCAAATTTTGTCAGGCAAGTAACCTTTGATGGGTAGCACTAAACTTGATGAAAGTTATATATTTGAAATCAGCATTAAAATCTGATTCTATTGATGTATCTATTGGTATCAAAAACCCGTTTTCTAGAGTTTTGGTTACCATTGAGCCGGGTCGCTCCTTACTTACAGTTCGTTACCACGAACTGTTTGAAAAGACATTTTCAAAAGACAGATTATTTTCATTTGTATTACTTTCTCTGTGGCTGCTCAATTATGCATGTGAGGGGGAAGACTCCGCCCCCCCCCCACTATCTCCGCTAAGGTTTCAGTTTTTATATCAAGGCTTAAAAATGAAAACGAATTATATTACAAATATTTTCTTTTGTACTTAATGTTGAAAATAAATATTAAAATTATAATAAAATTTTGAATTGATGAGCTTTCAGCAATTAATATCAATATACATAAAATATTCAGTTTAATTTATTAGTTCCTTCGAAAATTGGTCAAGACAAATATAGTTTCACTACAAACAAAATTTAGATAATGCCCCCTTCTTTAACTGTAAAAACCTAAAGCCTTCTGGGTAATTGGCGCTTCACTGAAAACAAATTACTCGTATATTACAAATTTATTCTTTTCCTGTTCTTGCAGCATTGACAATGAAAATAAAAATTGCAATGAAAAAAAAAAATCTTGAACTGATGGATCTTTCAACAATTAATATAATCATATATCTGCTATTCAATTTGATTTTGTTTATAGATTCCAAGACTGTTCAAGACTCATATAGTCAAACAGTTATAGAACCTAAAAATTACAGAACCTTAATGAAAATCACACCATCATATTCAGCATATCAGAGAACCCTACTGTAGAGGTTTCAAGCTCCTATCTACAAAAATGTGGAATTTTGTATTTTTTGCCAGAAGAAAGATCACGGATGCGTGTTTATTTGTTGTTTTTTTTTTTTTTTTTTCCCAGGGGTGATCGTATCGACCCAGTGATCCTAGAATATTGTGGGAGGGCTCATTCGAACGAAAATTAAAAGTTCTAATGCCCTTTTTAAGTGACCAAAAAATTGGAGGGCAACTAGGCCCCCTCCCACGCTCTTTTTTTCCCAAAGTCACCCGATCAAAATTTTGAGATAGCCATTTTGTTCAGCATGGTCGAAAATATGATAACTATGGCTTTTAGGATGACTTAATCCCCCGAAGTCCCCGGGGAGAGGGCTAAAAGTTATGAACTTTACCCAATGTTAACATATAGTATTGGTTATTGGGAAGTATACAGAAGTTTCCAGGAGGGTTTTTTTCTGGTAGGGGGGGGGGTCGGGGGTTATGTTGTAGGATCTGTCCATGAAGGAAGTTTTCATGGGGGAAGGGAAATTGCCATGAAGGGGGCGCCGGCCAGCATTATTTATTGGTTTTTGGGAAGTATAAAGACATTTTCAGGAAGGATTTTTTCTGGAGGGTGGGGCTGTAGGAGGGGGTTACTCGGGAGAATCTTTCCGTGGAGGATGTTTCTTTGAGGTAGGGGAAATTTCTATGAAGTGGGTGCCGGATTTCCAAGCATTATTTATAAAACGATCAGAAATTAAATATAAAAAAAACAGGTTTTTTTTCAACTGAAAATAAGAAGCAACATTAGAACTTAAAACGAACAGAAATTATAACGTATATGAGGGGGTTCTCTCCCAAGTCAATACCTCACTCTTTACCCTATAGTTTTTTTTTTAGTGCTTTCAAAATGAGGGGGAGAACCACCTCATATACGTAATGACATATACGTAATAAAAAAAAACAATAAAAAAAACAAGCGATACGGCTCAATAGCAACCGAAACTCTTAAAAACGGAATTTTGATGTCAATAAATGTATCAAAAGAATGGGTTTATAATGTTGATTCTAAATATATAAATTTTATTAAGTTTAGTATTGGTCATCAAAGGCTACAAGCCTGAGAAAATTTACCTGATTTTTTAAAGAGGGGGAAAACATCCCCTACAAGTGAATGATTTTTAATAAAAATCACACCGTCAGATTCAGCGTATCAGAAAACCCCATTACATAGGTTTCAAGCTCATATCGGCAAAAATCTGCAACTTTGTATTTTTTGCCAGAAGAAAAATATACGAATGTAGAAGTTAGTTACATAAGTTAATTTGTAAATTACGTCAGAAACGAATTTAGAGACAGCCATTTAACTAAAGAGAAGTAAAATTTTTATGGAAATTTTGTTTACTTATTCAATGACGGTGAGCCAAAATAAAAGCTGCATTAACTAAACAACGATCAGAAATTAAATAAAAAAAAAATTTTTTTAAACTGAAAGTAAGGAGCGACATTAAAACTTAAAACGAACAGGAATTATTCCGTGTATGAAAGGGGCTGTCCCCTCCTCAACGCTTCACTCTTTACGCTAAATTTTGACTCTGTCTTACAACTTTATTTCTTAAGAAAATAAAAAACTTTAGCGTAAAGAGCGAAGCGTTAAGGAGGGGACAGCCCCTTTCATATACGGAATAATTTCTGTTCGTTTTAAGTTTTAATGTCGCTCCTTACGTTCAGTTTAAAAAACTTGTTTTTTTTATTTAATTTTCAGTAAGGCACCAATGACGCAGTAGGTTTTAGGCTTCTGCAGTGAGGCGATACCCAATCTCTTGTTTGTAGTTATTGTTATTCGATTCAAACTTGATTTCCATATTCAATTTAAGTTTCACTTGTTTTAAGATTTATTTATTAATTTGCATTAATATCTATTGTATGCTTGTTCGCATTGATTGTTTATTTAATTTCTGTTCGTTTTAAGTTTCATTTATAATTCAATAGCAAAATAGTTTTTTTTTCGTTTAAGCTTGATTTTCATATTCGATCTAAGCATTACTCGCTTTAAGTTCTGTTTATTCATTTATATTATTAATTGTTGTATGTTATTGCTATAATTGTTTATTTATTTTGTGTTCGTTTTGGGTTTCATTTATTCTTTAATAGTAATTTCTGGTCGTTTTGAGTTTGAATTTTAACAGGTAATATGTATCTGCTGAGCTTAAGTTTAAAATGGCCTTTACTTTTCTTTGAAGAACTTATTTTTCAGAAAGTTTTTTCAATTAATTCCTAAAAAACGGTAACAGTAATTCACTTTGTCATCCTGTGTCTACTCCTAGTAGCGAAAAATTTTAGTGATAGATTTCACCAATCGCTTCAATTTTTTATCAAAACACTCAACAAAATAAAGTACTCTTGCATTATGCGGGCCTTTCGGGATAACCGCTATAGAGTAGGCAATGATAAAAACTATTTTTGACATGTTAACCGCTATAGAGTAGTGAAAGATAACGTGGTTTTCATTGCGTATACGATATTAAACTGTGGTTTTTTTGGCTTTAGGGGCGGGGGGAAGGTACCTAGGTTAGGTTAGGTTACGTATTTAATATATGCTATGCTTTACCCCCCCCCCCCCCTCAACCCCCTTGATGTTCAAAAGTATAGCCCAAATTTGTTTCTAAACTATTATATATTCATCCTATTTTATTTTATTTCATTAGTATTAACCAACCTTGACTTTTTAGAAAGGCCCGCATAATGCAAGAGTACCCAAAATAAGAAGTAATGCATTGAATACGCGTTTATTGGCACGATTGTGCGATGAAAATTATGAAGACTTTGCCCTTGCCTGTTGGAGTACGCTGGTTGTCGAAAACCATTCTTAAAAACATTATTGAATCAATTTTGAATCAGATTTTAAGTTACCAGAAAGTAAAGCTCCAGATTTAAAAGAAAACCTGATGAAAAAAGTTATAGTTTCGGAATTAACATTTTAACAAAAAAAGGAAGCAGATTGAATATCATGGAACAGGAAGGTTTGCGGTTATTCCTAACAAAACTGAAGCCAAATATTGATAATCAGTGCCATCAATCCATCAGTTATGTCCCTCCCATTAAAATTGTAACTATTTTGTGATTATGACTATAGAAGTTATATTACGTTATTAATGTTTAATTTTAGTTATATTACGACTACTATCATATTATAATGTAATAAGTATTTTAATAAATACAACACAAGAAAATATAGAATTTCTGTTTTTATTTTTTCCATTCTGAATGGGGAGTTTTCAAAATAAGATAGGTGAGAATTTTCTGGTTTCTTGTGCTATGAGTAGATGTCAAAAACGTCAAGTTGGATAGAATCCCTTTCTTGAATAGCTTACTTCACTTTTTGGACATCCACTCACAGCACAACAAATTAATTGACCAATCAGCTCTCACTTTCTTTTTCGAAAACTGTTAATCCGTTGTGGGAACTCACCGTTGTTGGAACTCAACAAAAATTTGTTGACTCAACAAAAAATTTCATAATTGGGTCTAATCTTCACATTTTCGTCGACTTTTGATAATTGGTAAAACTTAGCTGCACGGGGTCTACCAGAACCAGTAAAATTTTGAAAGTATTCTGTGACAATTTTTTTTAGGAATCTCTTGTTCAGATCATGGATTTAATAGGATGAAATATGAAAAGATACAAACATTGGCCTAAAAAATTATCAAATACTAGGAAAGTGAAACAAATATATTCAAAAAATTTGTTTAACGAAATGTTTTATTCCCAAAGACAAATAATTGAAAATTGGGTGGATATCACGCTCTATATACACTTGATATCACAGCGTCACATTTATAGAGTTTCGGTTTTTTAAGTGAAGGGTGATATATATGTTACAACTGTCAAAACTTTCATTTTCAGTCGTAAAAAATTCAGCTTTTCCAGATAGTAGAAAATTTATTTAATTTGTATAATTAATCATTTAGAAGGATAGACACAATTACTGTAAAATTTGAATAGCTGGAATATTTGTTCTACCGCATTAGACAGGGACCTTTTTATCTTGAGGTGAAAGTCTCATTTATAAAACTTACTTACTTCTTACTTAAAACTTTTTCGCATGCTGACGAAAGGTCTGCGTTGCGCAGGTACCGACCTCCTGATTCAATACCTTCGGTCGGGAGTACAATGCGTGGTTGGGGACAAATCATTCAACGCTTCTCGTGTCTTTCCTCCAGATTTCTCCAGGTACCCATTTAGAGCTGGGTCGACTCTGACTGAGCTTACAGGGTCACACCATTGACCCCGTTCCAAGCCAAATAACCAGCGACATTAAGACTCGAACCCCTGACCTCAGAACTTCAAGTCCAGAGAGCTAAAGTTTCACTTATAAACCGCTCTTCTTTCATTCTTATTTCATGAAACAATGCAATTTGAACAACACCTTTGCATTTTTCCTCATTTTATTTCAAGTATTTCGGAAAAAAATATTTGGTATTTTGAATAAATCATTTGCTTATTTCATGAAACAGTACAATTTGAGAAACACCATTACATATTTCCTCATTTTATTTTAAACCACATATTATTTCGAAAATAGTATTTGGTATTTTGAATAAAGCATTTGCTTATTTCATGAAACATCATATTTATGAGAAAAACCATTACATATTTGCTTACTTTATTTCAAACAACATAGTATTTCGAAAATAGTATTTGGTATTTTGAATAAAACATTTGCTTATTTCATCAAACAATGCAATTTGAACAACACCTTTGCATATTTCCTCATTTTATTGCAAGTATTTCGGAAAAAAATATTTGGTATTTTGAATAAATCGTATACATATTTCATGAAACAATTCAGTTTGCGTAACACCACTGCATATTTCCTCATTTTATTTCAAGCAACGCAGAATTTCGAAAAAAATATTTGGTATTTTTATTAAAGCATTTGCTTATTTCATTAAACAATGCAATTTGAACAACACCTTTGCATTTTTCCTCATTTTATTTCAAGTATTTCGGAAACAAATATTTGGTATTTTGAATAAATCGTTTGCTTATTTCACGAAACAGTACAATATGAGAAACACCATTACATATTTGCTCATTTTATTTTATACCACATATTATTTCGAAACTAGTATTTTATATTTTGAATAAAGCATTTGCTTATTTCATGAAACATCATATTTATGAGAAAAACCATTGCATATTTGCTCACTTTATTTCAAACAACATAGTATTTCGAAAATAGTATTTTGTATTTTGAATAAAGCATTTGCTTATTTCATTAAACAATGCAATTTGAACAACACCTTTGCATATTTCCTCATTTTATTTCAAGTATTTCGGAAAAAAATATCTGGTATTTTGAATAAAGCGTTTGCATATTTCATGAAACAATACAGTTTGAGCAACACCACTGCATATTTCCTCATTTTATTTCAAGCAACGCAGAATTTCGAATAAAATATTTAGTATTTTGAATAAAACATTTGCTTATTTCATTAAACAATACATTTTTAGCAACACCTTTTCATATTGTCTCCTTTTATTTCAGCAACGTATTATTTCTACTAAAATATTTTGAATTTTGAATTAAGTATTTGATTATTTAATGAAACATCATAATTTGAGAAACACTATTGAATATTTTCTTGCTTTGTTTCAATCAACATAGTGCTTTGAATAAAATAATTTGGTTTTTTGAATTAAACATTTGCTTATTTTATTAAACAGTGCAATTTGAATAGCATCATTGCATATTTTCTCCTCTTATTTCAAGCAACATAGTATATCGTGTAAAATATTTAGTATTTTGAATAAAACATTTGCTTATTTCATTAAACAATACAATTTGAGCAACACCACTGCATATTTCCTTATTTTATTTCAAGCAACACAGTATTTTGAATAAAATATTTGGTATTTTTAATAAGACATTTGCTTAATTCATCAAACAATGCAATTTGAACAACACCTTTTCATTTTTCCTCATTTTATTTCAAGTATTTATTAAAAAAGTATTTGGTATTTTGAATAAAACATTTGATTATTTCATTAAACAACATAATTATGAGAAACACCATTGCATATTTGGTCATTTTATTTCAAACAACATAGTATTTTGAAAAAAGTATTTGGTATTTTGAATAAAACATTTGCTTATTTCATTAAACAATGCAATTATGAACAACACCATTGCATATTTGCTCACTTTATTTCAAGTAGTATTCGTGAAAAAATATTTGGTATTTTGAATAAAACATTTGCTTATTTCATTAAACAACATAATTATGAGAAACACCATTGCAAATATGCTCACTTTATTTCAAACAACATAGTATTTTGAATATAGTAATTTGGTATTTTGAATAAAACATTTGCTTATTTCACTAAAAAATACATTTTTAACAACACCTTTGCATATTTTCTACTTTTATTTCAAGAAACGTATTATTTCGTGTAAAATATTTAATGTTTTCAATAAAATATTTGCTTGATTGATGAGACAGTACAATATGTCCAACACTATTGCACGTCTCCTTATTTCACTTTTAAAAATATAGTATATAGGAAGAGACATTTGGTATTATGAATAAAGCATTTGTTAATTTAATTAAACAATGCAATTTGAGCAACACCTTTGCATATTTTCTCATTTTATTGCAAGTATTTCGGAAAAAAATATTTGGTATTTTGAATAAAACATTTGCTTATTTCTTGAAACAATATAATTATGAGCAACATCATTGCAGATTTGCTCATTTTATTTCAAGCAACATAGTGTTTCGAATAAAATATTTGGTATTTTGAGTAAATCATTTGCTTATTTCATGAAACAATACAATTTGAGCAACACCATTGCATATTTCCTAATTTTATTTCAAGCAACACAGTATTTAGAATAAAATATTTGGTATTTTGAATAAAACATTTGCTTATTTCATTAAACAATGCAATTTGAGCAACACCTTTGCATATTTTCTCATTTTATTTCAAGTATTTCGGAAAAAAATATTTTGTATTTTGAATAAATCATTTGCTTATTTCATGAAACAGTACAATATGAGCAACACCATTGCATATTTTCTCATTTTATTTCAAGCAACATAGTATATCGTGTAAAATATTTAGTATTTTGAATAAAACATTTGCTTATTTCATTAAACAATGCAATTTGAACAACACCTTTGCATTTTTCCTCATTTTATTTCAAGTATTTCGGAAAAAAATATTTGGTATTTTGAATAAATCATTTGCTTATTTCATGAAACAGTACAATATGAGCAACACCATTGCATATTTACTCATTTTATTTCAAGCAACGTAGTATTTCGAATAAAATATTTTTGAATAAAGCATTTACTTATTTGACGAAACAGTACAATTTTAGTAACACCAATGCACAATTTCTCATTTTATTTCAAGCGACACAGTATATCGAATAAAATGTTTGGTATTTTGAATCAAGCATTTGCTTATTTCATAAGAGAATCCAATTTGAGCAACACCTTTGCATTTTTCCTCATTTTATTTCAAGTATTTCGGAAACAAATATTTGGTATTTTGAATAAATCATTTGCTTATTTCATGAAACAGTACAATATGAGCAACACCATTGCATATTTTCTCATTTTATTTCAAGCAACATAGTATATCGTGTAAAATATTTAGTATTTTGAATAAAACATTTGCTTATTTCATTAAACAATGCAATTTGAACAACACATTTGCATATTTCATCATTTTATTTCAAGTATTTCGGAAAAAAATATTTGGTATTTTGAATAAATCGTTTGCTTATTTCATGAAACAATACCATATGAGAAATACCATTACATGTTTCCTTATTTTGTATCAAGCAACACAATATTTTGAATAAAATATTTGGTATTTTGAATAATACATTGGTTTATTTTATAAAACAATACAATTTTACCAGCACCATTGCACATTTCCTCATTTTATTTCTAGCAGCATAGTAATTTGAATAAAATATTCTGTATTTTGAATAAAACATTTGCTTATTTCATTAAACAATGCAATTTGAACAACACCTTTGCATTTTTCCTCATTTTATTTCAAGTATTTCGGAAAAAAATATTTGGTATTTTGAATAAATCATTTGCTTATTTCATGAAACAGTACAATATGAGCAATACCATTGCATATTTCCTCATTTTATATCAAGCAACATAGTATATCGAATAAAATATTTAGTATTTTGAATAAATCATTGGTTTATTCTATTAAACATTACAATTTACCAGCACCATTGCAAATTTCCTTATTTTATTTCAAGCAACACAGTATTTTGAATAAAATATTTGGTATTTTGAATAAAGCATTTGCTTATTTCATGAAACAATACAATTTGAACAACACCTTTGCATTTTTCCTCATTTTATTTCAAGTATTTCGGAAAAAAATATTTGGTATTTTGAATAAATCATTTGCTTATTTCATGAAACAGTACAATATGAGCAACACCATTGCATATTTTCTCATTTTATTTCAAGCAACATAGTATATCGTGTAAAATATTTAGTATTTTGAATAAAACATTTGCTTATTTCATTAAACAATGCAATTTGAACAACACCTTTGCATATTTCCTCATTTTATTTCAAGTATTTCGGAAAAAAATATTTGGTATTTTGAATAAAACATTTGCTTATTTCATTAAACAATACAATTTGAGCAACACCTTTGCATTTTTCCTCATTTTATTTCAAGTATTTCGGAAAAAATATTTGGTATTTTGAATAAATCATTTGCTTATTTCATGAAACAGTACAATATGAGCAACACCATTGCATATTTTCTCATTTTATTTCAAGCAACATAGTATATCGTGTAAAATATTTGGTATTTTGAATAAAACATTTGCTTATTTCATTAAACAATGCAATTTGAACAACACCTTTGCATTTTTCCTCATTTTATTTCAAGTATTTCGGAAAAAAATATTTGGTATTTTGAATAAAACATTTGCTTATTTCATTAAACAATGCAATTTGAACAACACCTTTGCATTTTTCCTCATTTTATTTCAAGTATTTCGGAAACAAATATTTGGTATTTTGAATAAATCGTTTGCTTATTTCATGAAACAGTACAATATGAGCAACACCATTGCATATTTTCTCATTTTATTTCAAGCAACATAGTATATCGTGTAAAATATTTAGTATTTTGAATAAAACATTTTCTTATTTCATTAAACAATGCAATTTGAACAACACCTTTTCATATTTCCTCATTTTATTTCAAGTATTTCGGAAAAAAATATTTGGTATTTTGAATAAAACATTTGCTTATTTCATTAAACAATACAATTTGAGCAACACCTTTGCATATTTTCCTCATTTTATTTCAAGTATTTCGGAAAAAAATATTTGGTATTTTGAATAAATCATTTGCTTATTTCATGAAACAGTACAATATGAGCAACACCATTGCATATTTTCTCATTTTATTTCAAGCAACATAGTATATCGTGATAAAATATTTAGTATTTTGAATAAAACATTTGCTTATTTCATTAAACAATGCAATTTGAACAACACCTTTGCATTTTTCCTCATTTTATTTCAAGTATTTCGGAAAAAAATATTTGGTATTTTGAATAAATCATTTGCTTATTTCATGAAACAGTACAATATGAGTAACACCATTGCATATTTTCTCATTTTATTTCAAGCAACATAGTATATCGTGTAAAATATTTAGTATTTTGAATAAAACATTTGCTTATTTCATTAAACAATGCAATTTGAACAACACCTTTGCATTTTTACTCATTTTATTTCAAGTATTTCGGAAAAAAATATTTGGTATTTTGAATAAATCATTTGCTTATTTCATGAAACAGTACAATATGAGCAACACCATTGCATATTTTCTCATTTTATTTCAAGCAACATAGTATATCGTATAAAATATTTAGTATTTTGAATAAATCATTTGCTTATTTCATGAAACAGTACAATATGAGCAACACCATTGCATATTTCCTTATTTTATTTCAAGCAACACAGTATTTTGAATAAAATATTTGGTATTTTGAATAAAACATTTGCTTATTTCATTAAACAATGCAATTTGAGCAACACCTTTGCATATTTTCTCATTTTATTTCAAGTATTTCGGAAAAAAATATTTGGTATTTTGAATAAATCATTTGCTTATTTCATGAAACAGTACAATATGAGCAACACCATTGCATATTTTCTCATTTTATTTCAAGCAACATAGTATATCGTGTAAAATATTTGGTATTTTGAATAAAACATTTGCTTATTTCATCAAACAATGCAATTTGAACAACACCTTTTCATATTTCCTCATTTTATTGCAAGTATTTCGGAAAAAAATATTTGGTATTTTGAATAAAACATTTGCTTATTTCATTAAACAATACAATTTGAGCAACACCACTGCATATTTCCTTATTTTATTTCAAGCAACATAGTATATCGTGTAAAATATTTAGTATTTTGAATAAAACATTTGCTTATTTCATTAAACAATGCAATTTGAACAACACCTTTGCATTTTTCCTCATTTTATTTCAAGTATTTCGGAAAAAAATATTTGGTATTTTGAATAAATCATTTGCTTATTTCATGAAACAGTACAATATGAGCAACACCATTGCATATTTTCTCATTTTATTTCAAGCAACATAGTATATCGTGTAAAATATTTAGTATTTTGAATAAAACATTTGCTTATTTCATTAAACAATGCAATTTGAACAACACCTTTGCATATTTCCTCATTTTATTTCAAGTATTTCGGAAAAAAATATTTGGTATTTTGAATAAAACATTTGCTTATTTCATTAAACAATGCAATTTGAACAACACCTTTGCATTTTTCCTCATTTTATTTCAAGTAGTTCGGAAAAAAATATTTGGTATTTTGAATAAATCATTTGCTTATTTCATGAAACAGTACAATATGAGCAACACCATTGCATATTTTCTCATTTTATTTCAAGCAACATAGTATATCGTGTAAAATATTTAGTATTTTGAATAAAACATTTGCTTATTTCATTAAACAATGCAATTTGAACAACACCTTTGCATATTTCCTCATATTATTGCAAGCAATATAGTATTTCGAATAAAGTATTAGGACATTTGAGTACATTCATGGTGCATTTCTTGATACAATATAGTTATGAGCTGCGCTGCTGCAGACCGCCTCACTTTATTTCAAGAAGTCCAGTGCATTGGATAATATATTTGATATTTCGAGCAACGTAGAGGTTATTTTCATGAAGCAATGCAATTGGAGCAGCGATATTAAGTGTATCATCACTTTATTTATAGCAACATAATATTTCTAAAAAAATATTTTTAATTTTGATTAAAGCATTTTGTTATTTCATTAAACAATGCAATTTGAGCAACACCTTTGCATATTTTCTCATTTTATTTCAAGTATTTCGGAAAAAAATATTTGGTATTTTGAATAAATCGTTTGCTTATTTCATGAAACAGTACAATATGAGCAACACCATTGCATATTTCCTCATTTTATTTCAAGCAACATAGTATATCGTGTAAAATATTTAGTATTTTGAATAAAACATTTGCTTATTTCATTAAACAATGCAATTTGAACAACACCTTTGCATTTTTCCTCATTTTATTTCAAGTATTTCGGAAAAAAATATTTGGTATTTTGAATAAATCATTTGCTTATTTCATGAAACAGTACAATATGAGCAACACCATTGCATATTTTCTCATTTTATTTCAAGCAACATAGTATATCGTGTAAAATATTTAGTATTTTGAATAAATCATTTGCTTATTTCATGAAACAATACAATATGAGCAACACCATTGCATATTTCCTTATTTTATTTCAAGCAACACAGTATTTTGAATAAAATATTTTGTATTTTGAATAAAACATTTGCTTATTTCATTAAACAATGCAATTTGAACAACACCTTTGCATATTTTCTCATTTTATTTCAAGTATTTCGGAAAAAAATATTTGGTATTTTGAATAAATCATTTGCTTATTTCATGAAACAGTACAATATGAGCAACACCATTGCATATTTTCTTATTTTATTTCAAGCAACATAGTATATCGTGTAAAATATTTAGTATTTTGAATAAAACATTTGCTTATTTCATTAAACAATGCAATTTGAACAACACATTTGCATATTTCCTCATTTTATTTCAAGTATTTCGGAAAAAAATATTTGGTATTTTGAATAAATCATTTGCTTATTTCATGAAACAGTACAATATGAGCAACACCATTGCATATTTTCTCATTTTATTTCAAGCAACATAGTATATCGTATAAAATATTTTGTATTTTGAATAAAACATTTGCTTATTTCATGAAACATTATAATTATGAGCCACACCATTGCATATTTGACCATTTTATTTCAAGCAACATAGTTTTTGAATTAAATATTTTGTATTTTGAATAAAGCATTTGCTTATTTCATGAAACAATGCAATTTGAACAACACCTTTGCATTTTTCCTCATTTTATTTCAAGTATTTCGGAAAAAAATATTTGGTATTTTGAATAAATCATTTGCTTATTTCATGAAACAATACAATATGAGCAACACCATTGCATATTTTCTCATTTTATTTCAAGCAACATAGTATATCGTATAAAATATTTAGTATTTTGAATAAAACATTTGCTTATTTCATTAAACAATACAATTTGAGCAACACCATTGCATATTTCCTTATTTTATTTCAAGCAACACAGTATTTTGAATTAAATATTCTGTACTTTGAATAAAACATTTGCTTATTTCATTAAACAATGCAATTTGAACAACACCTTTGCATTTTTCCTCATTTTATTTCAAGTATTTCGGAAAAAAATATTTGGTATTTTGAATAAATCATTTGCTTATTTCATGAAACAGTACAATATGAGCAACACCATTGCATATTTTCTCATTTTATTTCAAGCAACATAGTATATCGTGTAAAATATTTAGTATTTTGAATAAAACATTTGCTTATTTCATTAAACAATGCAATTTGAACAACACCTTTGCATATTTCCTCATTTTATTTCAAGTATTTCGGAAAAAAATATAAGGTATTTTGAATAAATCATTTGCTTATTTCATTAAACAATGCAATTTGAACAACACCTTTGCATTTTTCCTCATTTTATTTCAAGTATTTCGGAAAAAAATATTTGGTATTTTGAATAAATCATTTGCTTATTTCATGAAACAGTACAATATGAGCAACACCATTGCATATTTTCTCATTTTATTTCAAGCAACATAGTATATCGTGTAAAATATTTAGTATTTTGAATAAAACATTTGCTTATTTCATTAAACAATGCAATTTGAACAACACCTTTGCATATTTCCTCATTTTATTTCAAGTATTTCGGAAAAAAATATTTGGTATTTTGAATAAATCATTTGCTTATTTCATTAAACAATGCAATTTGAGCAACACCTTTGCATTTTTCCTCATTTTATTTCAAGTATTTCGGAAAAAAATATTTGGTATTTTGAATAAATAATTTGCTTATTTCATGAAACAGTACAATATGAGCAACACCATTGCATATTTTCTCATTTTATTTCAAGCAACATAGTATATCGTGTAAAATATTTGGTATTTTGAATAAAACATTTGCTTATTTCATTAAACAATGCAATTTGAACAACACCTTTGCATATTTCCTCATTTTATTTCAAGTATTTCTGAAAAAAATATTTGGTATTTTGAATAAAACATTTGCTTATTTCATTAAACAATGCAATTTGAACAACACCTTTGCATTTTTCCTCATTTTATTTCAAGTATTTCGGAAAAAAATATTTGGTATTTTGAATAAATCATTTGCTTATTTCATGAAACAGTACAATATGAGCAACACCATTGCATATTTTCTCATTTTATTTCAAGCAACATAGTATATCGTGTAAAATATTTAGTATTTTGAATAAAACATTTGCTTATTTCATTAAACAATGCAATTTGAACAACACCTTTGCATATTTCCTCATTTTATTTCAAGTATTTCGGAAAAAAATATTTGGTATTTTGAATAAAACATTTGCTTATTTCATTAAACAATACAATTTGAGCAACACCACTGCATATTTCCTTATTTTATTTCAAGCAACATAGTATATCGTGTAAAATATTTAGTATTTTGAATAAAACATTTGCTTATTTCATTAAACAATGCAATTTGAACAACACCTTTGCATTTTTCCTCATTTTATTTCAAGTATTTCGGAAAAAAATATTTGGTATTTTGAATAAATCATTTGCTTATTTCATGAAACAGTACAATATGAGCAACACCATTGCATATTTTCTCATTTTATTTCAAGCAACATAGTATATCGTGTAAAATATTTAGTATTTTGAATAAAACATTTGCTTATTTCATTAAACAATGCAATTTGAACAACACCTTTGCATATTTCCTCATTTTATTTCAAGTATTTCGGAAAAAATATTTGGTATTTTGAATAAATCATTTGCTTATTTCATTAAACAATGCAATTTGAACAACACCTTTGCATTTTTCCTCATTTTATTTCAAGTAGTTCGGAAAAAATATTTGGTATTTTGAGTAAAGCATTTGCTTATTTCATGAAACAATAAAATTTGAGTAACACCATTTTATATTTTCTAATTTTATTTCAAGCAATATAATATTTTGTATAAAATATTTAGTATTTTTAATAGAACATTGGCTTATTTCATGAAACAATACAATTTGAGCAACACCATTGCATATTTCCTCATTTAATTTCAAGCAACACAGTATTTAGAATAAAATATTTGGTATTTTGAATAAAACATTTGCTTATTTCATTAAACAATGCAATTTGAACAACACCTTTGCATTTTTCCTCATTTTATTTCAAGTATTTCGGAAAAAAATATTTGGTATTTTGAATAAATCATTTGCTTATTTCATGAAACAGTACAATATGAGCAACACCATTGCATATTTTCTCATTTTATTTCAAGCAACATAGTATATCGTGTAAAATATTTAGTATTTTGAATAAAACATTTGCTTATTTCATTAAACAATGCAATTTGAACAACACCTTTGCATTTTTCCTCATTTTATTTCAAGTATTTCGGAAAAAAATATTTGGTATTTTGAATAAATCATTTGCTTATTTCATGAAACAGTACAATATGAGCAACACCATTGCATATTTCCTTATTTTATATCAAGCAACACAGTATATCGAATAAAATATTTAGTATTTTGAATAAAACATTTGATTATTTTATTAAACAATACAATTTGAGCAACACCATTGCATATTTCCTTATTTTATTTCAAGCAACACAGTTTTTGAATTAAATATTTTGTACTTTGAATAAAACATTTGCTTATTTCATTAAACAATGCAATTTGAACAACACCTTTGCATTTTTCCTCATTTTATTTCAAGTATTTCGGAAAAAAATATTTGGTATTTTGAATAAATCATTTGCTTATTTCATGAAACAGTACAATTTGAGAAACACCTTTGCATAATTGCTCACTTTATTTCAAGTAACACAGTATTTCGAAAATACTATTTGGTATTTTTAATAAAGCATTTTGTTATTTCATGAAATATCTTATTTTGAGAAAAACCTTTAAATATTTCCTCGCTTTGTTATATACCACATATTATTTCGGAACTAGTATTGTATGTTTTGAATAAAGCCTTTGCTTATTTCATGAAACAATGCAATTTGAACAACACCTTTGCATTTTTCCTCATTTTATTTCAAGTATTTCGGAAAAAAATATTTGGTATTTTGAATAAATCATTTGCTTATTTCATGAAACAGTACAATTTTAGCAACACCTTTGCATATTTGCTCACTTTATTTCAAGCAACACAGTATTTCGAAAATACTATTTGGTATTTCTAATAAAGCATTTAGTTATTTCATGAAATATCTTATTTTGAGCCACACCTATAAACAATTCCTTGCTTTGTTATATACAACATATTTATCGGAAAAAGTATTGTATGCTTTTAATAAAGCATTTGCTTATTTCATTAAACAATGCAATTTGAGCAACACCTTTGCATATTTCTGCATTTTATTCAAAACAAAATAGTATTTCGAATAAAATATTTAGTATTTTGAATAAAACATTTGCTCTTTTCATTAAACAATACAATTTGAGTAACACCATTGCTTGTATCTTCATTTTATTTAAAGCAGAATAGTATTTCCAATAAAATATTTGGTGTTTTGAATAAACAATTAGCTTATTTCATAAAAGAATACAATTTTATCAACACCAGTGCATATTTACTCACTTTATTTCAAGCAATAAAGTATTTCAAAAAAAGTATTTGGTATTTTTAATAAGACCTTTGCTTATTCAATGACACAATGCAATTTTAACAACACCATTGCAAATTTCGGCATTTTTTTTAAAGCAAAACAATATTTCGAATAAAATATTTGGTATTTTGATTAAATCATTTGCTCATTTCATTAAACAATACAATTTGATCAACACCATTGGATAATAACTCATTTAACTCAAGCAAATTAGTATTTCGAACAAAATATTTGGTATCTTGAATAAAGCATTTGGTTATTTCATGAAACAATACAATTTAAGCAACCCATTGCACATTTCCTCATTTTATTTCAAGCAACATAGTATATCGTATAAAGTATTTAGTATTTTGAATAAAACATTTGCTCTTTTCATTAAACAATACAATTTGAGTAACACCATTGCTTGTATCCTCATTTTATTTAAAGCAAAATAGTATTTCCAATAAAATATTTGGTGTTTTGAATAAACAATTAGCTTATTTCATAAAAGAATACAATTTGATCAACACCATTGCACATTTCCTCATTTTATTTCAAGCAACATAGTATATCGTATAAAATATTTAGTATTTTGAATAAAACATTTGCTCTTTTCATGATACAATACAATTTGAGTAACACCATTGCTTGTATCCTCATTTTATTTAAAGCAAAATAGTATTTCCAATAAAATATTTGGTGTTTTGAATAAACAATTAGCTTATTTCATAAAAGAATACAATTTGATCAACACCATTGCATATTTCCTCACTTTATTTCAAGCAATAAAGTATTTCATAAAAAGTATTTGGTATTTTTAATAAGGCCTTTGCTTATTTCATGACACAATACAATTTTAACAACACCATTGCAAATTTCGGCATTTTTTTTAAAGCAAAACAATATTTCGAATAAAATATTTGGTATTTTGATTAAATCATTTGCTCATTTCATTAAACAATACAATTTGATCAACACCATTGGATAATAACTCATTTAACTCAAGCAAATTAGTATTTCGAACAAAATGTTTGGTATCTTGAATAAAGCATTTGGATATTTCATGAAACAATACAATTTAAGCAACCCATTGCACATTTCCTCATTTTATTTCAAGCAACATAGTATATCGTATAAAATATTTAGTATTTTGAATAAAACATTTGCTCTTTTCATTAAACAATACAATTTGAGTAACACCATTGCTTGTATCCTCATTTTATTTAAAGCAAAATAGTATTTCCAATAAAATATTTGGTGTTTTGAATAAACAATTAGCTTATTTCATAAAAGAATACAATTTTATCAACACCATTGCATATTTCCTCACTTTATTTCAAGCAATAAAGTATTTCAGAAAAAGTATTTGGTATTTTTAATAAGACCTTTGCTTATTTCATGACACAATACAATTTTAACAACATCATTGCAAATTTCGGCATTTTTTTTAAAGCAAAACAATATTTCGAATAAAATATTTGGTATTTTGATTACATCATTTGCTCATTTCATTAAATAATACAATTTGATCAACACCATTGGATAATAACTCATTTAACTCAATCAAATTAGTATTTCGAACAAAATATTTGGTATCTTGAATAAAGCATTTGGATATTTCATGAAACAATACAATTTAAGCAACCCATTGCACATTTCCTCATTTTATTTCAAGCAACATAGTATATCGTATAAAATATTTAGTATTTTGAATAAAACATTTGCTCTTTTCATTAAACAATACAATTTGAGTAACACAATTGCTTGTATCCTCATTTTATTTAAAGCAAAATAGTATTTCCAATAAAATATTTGGTGTTTTGAATAAACAATTAGCTTATTTCATAAAAGAATACAATTTGATCAACACCATTGCATATTTCCTCACTTTATTTCAAGCAATAAAGTATTTCAAAAAAAGTATTTGGTATTTTGAATAAGGCCTTTGCTTATTTCATGACACATTACAATTTGAGCAACACCATTGCATATTTCGGCATTTTTTTAAAGCAAAAAAGTATTTCGAATAAAATATTTGGTATTTTGAATAAATCATTTGTTCATTTCATTAAACAATACTATTTGATCAACACAATTGGATAATAACTCATTTAACTCAATCAAATGAGTATTTCGAATAAAATATTTGCTATTTTTAATAAAGCATTTGGTTATTTCATGAAATAATACAATTTGAGCAACACCATTGAATATTTCTGCATTTTATTCAAAACAAAATAGTATTTCGAATAAAATGTTTAGTATTTTGAATAAAATATTTGCTTATTTCATAATACAATACAATTTTAGTAACACCATCGCTTGTATCTTCATTTTATTTAACGCAGAATAGTATTTCCAATAAAATATTTGGTGTTTTGAATAAACAATTAGCTTATTTCATAAAAGAATACAATTTGATCAACACCATTGCATATTTCCTCACTTTATTTCAAGCAATAAAGTATTTCAAAAAAAGTATTTTGTATTTTGAATAAGGCCTTTGCTTATTTCATGACACAATACAATTTTAACAACACCATTGCAAATTTTGGCATTTTTTTTAAACTAAAACAATATTTCTAATAAAATATTTGGTATTTTGAATAAATCATTTGCTCATTTCATTAAACAATACAATTGGATCAACACCATTGGATAATAACTCATTTAACTCAAGCAAATGAGTATTTCGAATAAAATATTTGGTATTTTGAATAAAACATTTGCTTATTTCATTAAACAATGCAATTTGAGCAACATCTTTGCATATTTCCGCATTTTATTCAGAACAAAATAGTATTTCGAATAAAATATTTAGTATTTTGAATAAAATATTTGCTTATTTCATGATACAATACAATTTGAGTAACACCATTGCTTGTATCCTCATTTTATTTAAAGCAAAATAGTATTTCCAATAAAATATTTGGTGTTTTGAATAAACAATTAGCTTATTTCATAAAAGAATACAATTTGATTAACACCATTGCATATTTCCTCACTTTATTTCAAGCAATAAAGTATTTCAAAAAAAGTATTTGGTATTTTGAATAAGGCCTTTGCTTATTTCATGACACAATACAATTTTAACAACACCATTGTAAATTTCGCCATTTTTTTTAAACTAAAACGATATTTCGAATAAAATATTTGGTATTTTGAATAAATCATTTGCTCATTTCATTAAACAATACAATTTGATCAACACCATTGGATAATAACTCATTTAACTCAAGCAAATTAGTATTTCGAACAAAATATTTAGTGTCTTGAATAAAGCATTTGGTTATTTCATGAAACAATACAATTTGAGCAACACCTTTGCATATTTCTGCATTTTATTCAAAACAAAATAGTATTTTGAATAAAATGTTTAGTATTTTGAATAAAATATTTTCTTATTTCATGATACAATACAGTTTGAGTAACACCATTGCTTGTATCCTCATTTTATTTAAAGCAAAATAGTATTTCCAATAAAATATTTGGTGTTTTGAATAAACAATTAGCTTATTTCATAAAAGAATACAATTTGATCAACACCATTCCATATTTCCTCACTTTATTTCAACCAATAAAGTATTTCAAAAAAAGTATTTGGTATTTTGAATAAGGCCTTTGCTTATTTCATGACACAATACAATTTTAACAACACCATTGCAAATTTCGGCATTTTTTTTAAACTAAAACGATATTTCGAATAAAATATTTGGTATTTTGATTAAATCATTTGCTCATTTCATTAAACAATACAATTGGATCAACACCATTGGATAATAACTCATTTAACTCAATCAAATGAGTATTTCGAACAAAATATTTGGTATCTTGAATAAAGCATTTGCTTATTTCATGAAACAATACAATTTGAGCAACACCATCGCTTGTATCTTCATTTTATTTAACGCAGAATAGTATTTCCAATAAAATATTTGGTGTTTTGAATAAACAATTAGCTTATTTGATAAAAGAATACAATTTTATCAACACCATTGCATATTTTCTCACTTTATTTCAAGCAATAAAGTATTTCAAAAAAAGTATTTGGTATTTTGAATAAGGCCTTTGCTTATTTCATGACACAATACAATTTTAACAACACCATTGCAAATTTCGGCATTTTTTTAAACTAAAACAATATTTAGAATAAAATATTTGATATTTTGAATAAATCATTTGTTGATTTCATTAAAGAATACAATTTGATCAACACCATTGGATAATAACTCATTTAACTCAAGCAAATTAGTATTTCGAACAAAATATTTGGTATCTTGAATAAAGCATTTGCTTATTTCATGAAACAATGCAATTTGAGTAAGACCATTGCTTGTATCTTCATTTTATTTAACGCAAAATAGTATTTCCAATAAAATATTTGGTGTTTTGAATAAACAATTAGCTTATTTCATAAAAGAATACAATTTTATCAACACCATTGCATATTTCCTCACTTTATTTCAACCAATAAAGTATTTCAAAAAAAGTATTTGGTATTTTGAATAAGACCTTTGCTTATTTCATGACACAATACAATTTTAACAACACCATTGCAAATTTCGGCATTTTTTTTAAAGCAAAACAATATTTCGAATAAAATATTTGGTATTTTGAATAAATCATTTGCTCATTTCATTAAATAATACAATTTGATCAACACCATTGGATAATAATTCATTTAACTCAAGCAAATTAGTATTTCGAACAAAATATTTGGTATCTTGAATAAAGCATTTGCTTATTTCATGAAACAAGAAAATTTGAGTAACACCATTGCTTGTATTTTTCATTTTATTTAACGCAAAATAGTATTTCCAATAAAATATTTGGTGTTTTGAATAGACAATTAGCTTATTTCATAAAAGAATACAATTTGATCAACACCATTGCATATTTCCTCAATTTATTTAAAGCAATAAAGTATTTCAAAAAAAGTATTTGGTATTTTGAATAAGGCCTTTGCTTATTTCATGAAACATTACAATTTGAGCAACACCATTGCATATTTCATCATTTTATTTCAAGCAAAGTAGTATTTCGAATAAAATTGAGTGTTTTAAATTAATCGTTTGCTGATTTCCATCTTTTTTTATTAAAAAATAAAATTTGAGCAACACCATTGCATATTTCTCATTTTATTCCAAGCAACATAATATTTTGAATAAAATATTTAGTATTTTTAATAGAACATTGGCTTATTTCATTAAACAATACAATTTGACCAACACCTTTGCATATAGGGAGAGGGACTAGTCGCCCTCCAATCACTTTCGACTATTAAAAAGTGCATTAGCTCTTTTTATTTTCAATCGAATGAGCCCTCTTCGAAGTTCTTAAGACAAATGCTTCGATACGAAGTGCCCTGGTCTAAACAAAAAAAAAGGAAAAGATAATAATACATTGTACCCACATCGATCTTTACTATAAAAATGTCAAGGCTTCCAATCACTTTCGACTATTAAAAAAGGCACTAGCCATTTAAGGCCTTGAATAACTAAAGCAACATAAAAGCTCTATTTTGAATAAAGCAAAATGCTTTATTCGCAATACCAAAAATTTTATTCGAAATACTATGTTGCTTGAAATAAAAGGACTAAATGTGCAATAGTGTTGGTCAAATTGTATTGTTTCGTGAAATAAGCATATGCTTTATTCAAAATACCGAAATTTTATTAAAAATACTCTGTTGCTTGAAATATAGTGAGGAAATATGCAATGGTGCTGCTCAAATTGTATTGGTTCATGAAATAATCAAATGCTTTATTCAAAATACCAAATATTTTATTCAAAATTCTATTCCGTTTGAAATAAAATGAATAATATGCAATGGTGCTGGTCAAATTGTACTGTTTCTTTAAATAAGCATATGCTTTATTCAAAATACCAAATGTTTTTTTCAAAATATTCTGTTGATTGAAATAATATGAGGAAATATGCATTAGTGCTACTCAAACTGTATTGTTTCATCAAATAAGCAAATGCTTTGTTCAATACATTAAATATTTTTATCAGAATACTATGTTGCTTGAAATGAAACGATGAAATATGCAATGGTGTTGCTTAAATTGCATTGTTTCATGAAATAAGCAAATGCTTTATTCAAAATACCAAATTTTTTTTCGAAATACCATGTTGCTTGAAATAAAATGAGGAAATATAAAATGGTGTTGCTAAAATTTTATTGTTTCATGAAATAAGCAAATGCTTCATTCCAAATAACAGATATTCTATTCGAAATACTATGATGCTTGAAATAAAATGAGGAAATATGCAATGGTGTTGCTGAAATCGTATTGTTTCATTAAATAAGCAAATGTTCTATTCCAAATAACAAATATTCTATTCGAAATATTATATTGCTTGAAATAAAATGAGGAAACATTCAATGGTGTTGCTTGAATTGTATTGTTTCATGAAATAAGCAAATACTTTATTCAAAATACCAAATATTTTATCTGAAATGCTATGTTGCTTGAAATTAAATGATCAAATATGCAAAGGTGTTGCTCAAATTGTATTGTTTCATGAAATAAGCAAATGCTTCATTCAAAATACCAAATATTTTTTTAGAAATACTATGTTGCTTGAAATAAAATGAGCAAATGTGAAATGGTTTGCTCAAATTGTTTTTTTTTGTGGAATAAGCAAATGTTTTAGTCTAAATACCAAATTTGTCCGAAAATTGTCCTTAGACTTTTGTATTTTTCACTTGTCCATTGTTACCTTTTATATTGCTGTTCGGTTTGGTCTTCAACTTTTCAATCCCATCTGAAACGACTTAGAGCTTTGCAGAATTCTGCCATTAGGATTTTAGCAAATTATGGACCGAGAGATTCAGTGAGAAATGTTTGTTTGAAACTGAATATTCTTCCTCTAGCAGGTATATTCCTTTTCTATCGATCTATGCTAATGTTTGATATTATTAATAACTTTACCTCAGAGTGTTTTAATGGTATGTTTATAACTGGTATGGATCTTCACAATTATAATACAAGAAATGCAGATGCTTTTCGGCGGCCGCAGTGTGAAACAACCCGGTCACATTTTTCTGCTCGGCATGTTTTGCCGAGCTCCTGGAGTCATTTACCAATTGGGGTTGTGCGTGAGCATGACCGAAGTATTTTCCGGGGAAAATTGAGGGATTTTTGTAATAATATTTATCAGTTTGTTTGATTTTTTACTTTTTGTTTTATTTTTGATTTTTTTAGTAGTGCCATAATGGAATTTCTATTTGCGTTGTTTTGTTTGCGCGTCGGCGGGGGATAATGTTTTGTTTTTGTTTATTTATATTAAATTATGTGTTGGAAGTTGGAGTTGGCCTAACGAACCGAAAGGTTCCTTGGCGTTTGTTTTTTGCAATTTTTTCTAAATCATATTATGCTCCTAAAAAAAAATATTTTATTCTAAATACTCTGTTGCTTGAAATAAAATGAGGAAATATGCAATGGTGCTGCTCAAATTATATTGGTTCATGAAATAATCAAATGCTTTATTCAAAATACCAAATATTTTATTCAACATTCTATTTCGTTTGAAATAAAATGAATAATATGCAATGGTGTTGGTCAAATTGTACTGTTTCTTTAAATAAGCATATGCTTTATTCAAAATACCAAAAGTTTTATTCAAAATACTCTGTTGCTTGAAATAAAATGAGGAAATATGCAATGGTGCTGCTCAAATTATATTGTTTCATGAAACAAGCAAATGGTTTATTCAAAATACCAAACATTTTATTCGAAATACTATTTTGCTTGAAATGAAATGAGAAAATGTGCAATGTTATTGATCAAGTTGTATTATTTCGTGAAATAAGCAAATGCTTTATTCAAAATACTAAATATTTTATTCGAAATACTATATTGCTTGAAATAAAATTAGGAAATATAAAATGGTGTTGCTCAAATTTTATTGTTTCATGAAATAAGCAAATGCTTCATTCCAAATAACAGATATTCTATTCGAAATACTATGATGCTTGAAATAAAATGAGGAAATATGCAATGGTGTTGCTGAAATCGTATTGTTTCATGAAATAAGCAAATGTTCTATTCCAAATAACAAATATTCTATTCGAAATACTATATTGCTCGAAATAAAATGAGGAAACATGCAATGGTGTTGCTTGAATTGTATTGTTTCATGAAATAAGCAAATGCTTTATTCAAAATACCAAGTATTTTATTTGAAATACTATGTTGCTTGAATTTAAATGAGGAAATACGCAAAGGTGTTGGTCCCATTTTATTGTTTCATGAAATAAGCAAATGCTTCATTCAAAATAAGAAATATTTTATTCGAAATATCATGCTTCTTGAAATAAAATGAGAAAATATGAAATGTTTTGCTCAAATTGTTTTTTTTGTGGAATAAGCAAATGTTTTAGTCTAAATACCAAATTTGTCCGAAAATTGTCCTTAGACTTTTGTATTTTTCACTTGTCCATTGTTACCTTTTATATTGCTGTTCGGTTTGGTCTTCAACTTTTCAATCCCATCTGAAACGACTTAGAGCTTTGCAGAATTCTGCCATTAGGATTTTAGCAAATTATGGACCGAGAGATTCAGTGAGAAATGTTTATTTGAAACTGAATATTCTTCCTCTAGCAGGTATATTCCTTTTCTATCGATCTATGCTAATGTTTGATATTATTAATAACTTTACCTCAGAGTGTTTTAATGGCATGTTTATAACTGGTGTGGATCTTCACAATTATAATACAAGAAATGCAGATGCTTTTCGGCGGCCGCAGTGTGAAACAACCTGGTCACATTTCTCTGCTCGGCATGTTTTGCCGAGCTCCTGGAGTCATTTACCAATTGGGGCTGTGCGTGAGCATGACCGAAGTATTTTCCGGGGAAAATTGAGGGATTTTTGTAATAATATTTATCAGTTTGTTTGATTTTTTACTTTTTTTTTTTTTTTTGATTTTTTTAGTAGTGCCATAATGGAATTTTTATTTGTGTTGTTTTGTTTGCCCCTCGGGGGGGGGTAATGTTTTGTTTTTGTTTATTTATATTAAATTATGTGTAAGTTGGAGTTGGCCTAACGAACCGAAAGGTTCCTCGGCGTTTGTTTTTTTGCAATTTTTCTAAATCATATTATGCTCCTAAAAAAAAAATATTTTATTCTAAATACTATGTTGCTTGAAATAAAGGGAGGAAATATGCAATTGTGTTGCTCAAATTGTATTGTTTCATGAAATAGGCAAATTGTTTTTTTAGGAATAAACAATAAACTATGTAGTATCGATGAGCAGCCATAGAGTACTATTGGTCGGTAAAGCCACATAAATAAAAAAAAGTAGAAAAATATTCCAAGTCCAAAAAAAATCTAAGTAAAAAAAAAGAAGAAAGTGTTACTACAAACATTATTTTTCTAATAGTAAAAATCCCGACTAACATATCTGTATCATTCTCTTTTTGTTTTTCGAAAATATTAAATGTGATTTTTTTGTTTCAAGTATATTTAATGTCATTTTAAGGCATGTAAAAAAATCCGAAAAAAAATTCTATGTTAAAAAAATATAACAAATAAAAATTAAAAGATCAAAAAAGTATTAAAAAATGGGGGAGGGGCAAAAAAGTTGGGGGAGGGGTACTGGGGCCCTTGTGGCTTGGACAAGGATGACTAATGGCTGTTGTATCAGAGCCTAAAATGTATGCGACTTTTTGTAAGAAGAATTTGAATCAGCTACAATAGTATACTCACTACGGGCGTTGTAACATTCATACGGTAACCACCTCAATACTTGATTTCTAAGGAGTGTACTGGATTTCTAAGGACTGTTTTGGATTTCTATATTAAAATGCTTTTCTCGGTTCCTACGACTTTATTAGTTTCAACTTTATGCATACTCCAATGCTAAACAATATTTTATATTGGCTGCACTACTCACTTAGTACTTGTGTATTTTAGTGACCTCAGCCAAGAAGTGAAGTTAGGTCCATAGAAGCAAGAGATTTGTGAAGGATGAATATATGCTAATCCTATTCTGACATTTTTATAATGTGGCGTGGGAGTCACCGCTCCCTCAGACTTACCCTTGGTTGGTAAGCGATTAGCATTTCAACCCTTTACCGGTTTCGTTGACTTCAAGTAAAAAAAAATATTCTTATTACTGTCATTTAGTATTATCATGATATTCATATCCTAAGTTAAGACCCTTCAGACCATTTGAATGTTATGTTATACTAGAGAAACTACATAATTTGGCTCCTTGAACTCTATAAAGACAGGTATCAAAAGGTATCTCATTTACATAATTTTTAAGTATAATCAATATTTATTGACACGGTTTACTCGTTCAGGCTGTAAGTTCCGTATTGTATATCATTTTGGTCGGTACTTAGATCATCTTCTGCTCGCTTTATATGATGTAAGTTCCGTTGTAAGCTCTGTATCTATCATGGCCTTGCTACCGTTGAATCAGTTAAATGAGGTTGGTTGAATCAGTTGAAGCAGATGAGGTTGAGTCAATCAAGGTTAGGGTCATTCAGTTGAATGAGGTTGGTTGAATCAGTTGACAAACTGAGGTTGAGTCAATCAAAATTAGGTTGAATCAATTGAGGTCGAGTCAATCAAGGTTAGGTTGAATGAACAGTCTATCAAGGTGATGGACTGTTCTTCAAGTGAGTTGAGTCTCCGCTCAATCAGCTCAAGCAATCAGATTTCATTTTCAGTAACCTTAGTAATTTGTGAATTTTGAGATACAACATTTTCAGTGGCACATTTTCACGAAAGACTCTATTTTTCTTTTAGACAACACATTCGAATTATTATGAAATACGGTAGGCTATATGAAAATCTTTGACAAAACTCAAATAAGACATTTGCAGTATTATCAGCATAGTTCAAATGTGTCAAGAATATGATCTATTACCTTGTCAATCGAGAGGGAATAGAACAGATTTTTACCTAGACTTACCAACCACATGAAAACCAAACAACCCCTCCCAAATTTATCCATGCCCGGAAGCAGCGAGTATCTAATTTTTTTAATTAGGAAATTTTTAGGGCAGTATTAACGTTTTGTCACGGTTGCAATGTTGAACTGAGAAAATAAATTGCTCTTCACGCTAAAGATCTTAGCACTTTAAAAAAAGCTTCCTATTCCAATTAAACCGCCCGGGTGTTTAAGGTGTCGTTCTTAAGAAATAAAGACAAATAGTCAAACTTTAACATAAAGAGCAAGGTATTTAGGAGGAGGCCAACCCATTAATATATGGAGTGATTTCTGTTCCTGTTTCGAGTTTTAATGTTGCTCCGTACTTTCAGTTGAAAAAACTGTTTTATTAGTTTTATTTCTGAATGTTTTTCGAATAATGTTGGTAAATCTGGCTCACCCTGTATGAAAAATCCTTCCCTCACGGGAAACTCATCCATGGAAAGTTCCTCCCATGAAATACACCCCTCTTAAAATTCCTTCCGGACAGTTCCATCTGTGCTGAAAATTTCCCCTCCCTTCCGTAAAGCTTTTTGCACACAATTCAGCCAGAAAAATTATCCTTGGCAAACTTTCATCCCCCCTTCCAAGCCCCCTTCGGCGTAAATTTTTCCCAGAAGTCAAAACGCGCTGAAAAATTCCCCCCTGAAAATCTCCACATGCAAAATTGAGTCGGCAAACAGAAAATAAGACAAATAAAAAGAATTTCGCACAGGAATTCTGTCAAATTCCCCCGGTTCAAAATTTCACCTGCAAATTTCATCTTTGTAAATTTCTCTCCTTACGGAAAATTATCCCCGTTAAATTCCACCCCAACGACAAAATCCGCCCCCCCCCCCTAAAAAAAATGCCGTATTCTTCCCAATAGCAAATACTACATGTAAACAAGCAACAAATTTTATATCTTAAAAGCTTATCCTGAGGGGCTGCAGGGGGTCATGTTAAATCTAAAGGTATAGTTTTGGGACCTTTTAACTATCCTGAACAACATGGCTATCTCAAAATTTCGATCAAATGATTCTGGAGAAAAAAGGGACGTGTTAGGGTGGCTAGTTGCCCTACAATATTTTCGGTCACGTAAAAAGGGCATTATAAATTTTAATTTCCTTTCAAACGAGCCATCTCTCGATGTTCTAGGACTGTTGGTTCGATACGATCACCCCTGGGAAAATAACAACAAATAAACATGCATCCGTGATCTTTCTTATGGCCAAAATTACTACATTCAACATTTTTGCAGATATGATTTTGAAATCTCTACAGTAGGGCTCTCTGACAAACTGAATGTAATGGTGTGATTTTGAATTTAAGGGGGTGTTTCCCTCCTTTGTCGAAAATCAGGCGAATTTTCGCAGGTTTGTAGCATTTTATGTTTTTTTATTCCTATATTCACGACGCCAGGTGCTTAGAGGTATCTGCGCTATTTCGAGGTTTTAAACGTCGGTTGAACCTTCTTTTAAAGGAGTCAACAGAGGATAATACTAAGTTTAATTAATCATATATATTTGGAATCAACATAATAAGCCGATAATATATCTACTGATAATCAAAATTCCGTTTTTTTTAAGTTTTGCCTACTATTGAGCCATGACACTTTTTTCTTGCAGTTTGTTACCACAAACTGTTTGATATGTTGTTACATGAATCCAAATCTTAAAGAATGGGACGTTCTCTGCGCTTTTAGGCATTTCAATTACAAATAAGAGAATTTGGAGAATTATTGGAGTTTCCATTACATATTAGAATTAAAACCTCAAACCATTAAATAATTTCCAGAGCATATACTTCCCTTACTCCCTACAACTTCAATCATCAGACTACAATCGGTTTAACCTATAACTACAATAGTTATATTAGTAGAGTAAGAGGTTCCATTTTGCCTAGGTTACGTTCCATCCTGTGTTATTTCCATCACTTTACATTCCCTGGCACCTTTCCATGGCAGATTAGCAGACTGATTATTGCTATTGTTGTCAATTGAATATGAAATTATACAAAACCTACCAGACAAGTTTCCGGGCCAACCAGACATGTTTCTGGGCCAAGCAGACAAGTTTCTGGGTCAACTATAAGTTTCTTGGCCTTTACGTTCCATGGCACCTTTCCAGAGCATGTACCTATGGATTTGGGGCCTTTACGTTCCTTCCTGCTATAGCAAGGCTGGTTTGATGGGTATAATCTGGTTTGGTGGGTATAGTCTGGTTTGGTGGGTATAGTCTGGTTTAGTTTTTCAAAGAGAGTGAGTATTTGACATTTTTGCAAAAAGGGATAAGGAAGTCGCAAATTGGACACTATGAACGATATGAGTTTATGTTTTTAATAATAGAAGTTTGAATGATTCTAATGATTGATTGTATGAAGGTGGGGGAAAAAAAGGATTAAACTAATTAACAGTTAAGGTAACCCTGAAGGGGTTGTTAGCTCAGGTGATTTGTTATAAATTCGAAAAATAATCAGTCTATGAAAATGAGTAACGACGATAGAATGACATTGTGAGTTGACCTAGCTTTACCTCTCCGATGTTTCAATTTTGGAGGGAAAATCAAAAATACTCAGAATCGAAAATAAATGGGATCTGCCTCAAGGGGAAGGCTCAGAGGCCCCTCATTCCTCCATTTCTGAGGGCAGTGGAGGGGGGGATGGGGAGGGTCAATTTTGGAGGCAAAACCAAAAATACTCAGAATCGAAAATAAATGGGATCTGCCTCAAGGGCAAGGCTCAGAGGCCCGTCCGTCCCCCACTTCTGAGGGCAGGGGAGGGGGGGAGGGTCAATTTTGGAGGGAAAACCAAAAATGCTCAGAATAGAAAATAAATGGGATCTGCCTCAAGGCCAAGGCTCAGAGGCCCTTCCTTCCGCAATTTCTGAGGGCAGGGGGGAGGGGGGTCAATTTTGGAGGGAAAATCAAAAATGCTCAGAATCGAAAATAAATGGGATCTGCCTCAAGGGCAAGGCTCAGAGGCCCCTCCTTCCCCCATTTCTGAGGGCAGGGGGGAGGGGGAGTCAATTTTGGAGGGAAAACCAAAAATACTCAGAATCGAAAATAAATGGGATCTGCCTCAAGGGCAAGGCTCAGAGGCCCCTCCTTCATCCATTTCTGAGGGCAGGGGAGAGGGGGAGTCAATTTTGGAGGGAAAACCAAAAATACTCAGAATATAAAATAAACGGGATCTGCCTCAAGGGGAAGGCTCAGAGGCCCTTCGTTCACCCATTTCTGAGGGCAGGGGAGGGGGAAGGGTCAATTTTGGAAGGGAAAACCAAAAATACTCAGAAAGTTCATTTTGAATTTCTTTCGTTGAAATGCAAGAGTTGGAATATTTCAGTAGTGACTTGTTGTGCTTTACCTTGTCACAGTTACATTCTCTTGATTTTTCGAAGTTCATTTTGAATTTCTGTCGTGAAATGCAAGAGTTGGAATATTTCAGTAGTGTTTTGTTGTCCTTTACCTTGTCATAGTTACATTCTATTGATTTTCATAGTTCATTTTGAATTTCTTTCCTTGAAATGCAAGAGTTGGAATATTTCAGTAGTGTTTTGTTGTGCTTTACCTTGTCACAGTTACATTCTCTTAATTTTTCAAAGTTAATTTTGAATTTCTTTCGTGAAATGCAAGAATTGGAATATTTCAGTTGTGTCTTGTCATGGTTTAACTTGTCACAGATACATTCTCATGATTTTTCATTGTTCATTTTGGATTTCTTTCATTGAAATGCAAGAGTTGGAATATTTCAGTAGTGACTTGTTTTGCTTTACCTTGTCACAGTTACATTCTGTTGATTTTTTGAAGTTCATTTTAAATTTCTGTCGTGAAATGCAAGAGTTGGAATATTTCAGTAGTGTTTTGTTGTGCTTTACCTTGTCACAGTTACATTCTCTTAATTTTTCAAAGTTCATTTTGAATTTCTTTCGCGAATTGTAAGAATTGGAATATTTCAGTAGTGTCTTGTCGTGGTTTACCTTGTCCCAGGTACATTCTCATGATTTTTCTAAGTTCATTTTGAATTTCTGTCGTGAAATGCAAGAGTTGGAATATTTCAGTAGTGACTTGTTGTGCTTTACCTTGTCACAATTACATTCTCTTAATTTTTCGAAGTTCATTTTGAATTTCTGTCGTGAAATGCAAGAGTTGGAATATTTCACTAGTGTTTTGTTGTGCTTTACCTTGTCACAGTTACATTCTCTTAATTTTTCAAAGTTCATTTTGAATTTCTTTCGTGAAATGCAAGAGTTTGAATATTTCAGTAGTGACTTGTAGTGGCTTACCTTGTCACATCTACATTCTCATTATTTGTTCAAGTTCATTTTGAATTTCTATCGTGAGATGCGAGAGTTTGGAATATTTCAGTAGTGAATTGTTGTGCTTTACCTTGTCACAGTTACATTCTGTTGATTTTTGGAAGTTCATTTTGAATTTCTGTCTTAAAATGCAAGAGTTGGAATATTTCAGTAGTGACTTGTTGTGCTTTACCTTGTCACAGTTACATTCTCTTGATTTTTCTAAGTTCATTTTGAATTTTTCTCTTAAAATGCAAGAGTTGGAATATTTCAGTAGTGTTTTGTTGTGCTTTACCTTGTCACAGTTACATTCTGTTGATTTTAATAGTTCATTTTGAATTTCTTTCATTGAAATGGAAGAGTTGGAATATTTCAGTAGTGTTTTGTTGTGCTTTACCTTGTCACAGTTATATTCTCTTAATTTTTCAAAGTTCATTTTGAATTTCTTTCGAAAAGTGCAAGAATTGGAATATTTCAGTAGCGTCTTGTCGTGGTTTACCTTGTCACAGCTACATTCTCATGATTTTTAAAACTTCATTTTGGATTTCTTTCGTTGAAATGCAAGAGTTGGAATATTTCAGGAGTGACTTGTTGTGCTTTACCTTGTCACAGTTACATTCTCTTGATTTTTTGAAGTTCTTTTGAATTTCTGTCGTGAAATGCAAGAGTTGGAATATTTCAGTAGTGTTTCGTTGTGCTTTACCTTGTCACAGTTACATTCTGTTGATTTTCATAGTTAAGTTTGGATTTCTTTCATTGAAATGCAAGAGTTGGAATATTTCAGTAGTGACTTGTTGTGCTTTACCTTGTCACAGTTACATTCTCATGATTTTTCGAATTTCATTTTGAATTTCTGTCGTGAAATGCAAGAGTTGGAATATTTCAGTAGTGTTTTGTTGTGCTTTACCTTGTCACAGTTACATTCTGTTGATTTTCATAGTTCATTTTGAATTTCTTTCATTGAAATGCAAGAGTTGGAATATTTCAAAAGTGTTTTGTTGTGCTTTACCTTATCACAGTTACATTCTCTTAATTTTTCCAATTTCATTTTGAATTTCTGTCGTGCAATGCAAGAGTTGGAATATTTCAGTAGTGACTTGTTGTGCTTTACCTTGTCAGAGTTACATTCTCTTGATTTTTCAAAGTTCATTTTGAATTTCTGTCATGAAATGCAAGAGTTGGATTCTGGTTCAAATCTGAAACTTTAGTCGTTTTTTGGATCGAAAAATAAAACTTTTTCTATAAAATCTGAACTAAAAAAGGGTTTTTGACCGTAAATTCTAGTTTTTTTTTGTAAAAAAATTATGGAAAATACAATTCGTTGGCTCATAGGTGAAAACTAAGTCCAATTATGGATCGAAAAATAAACAATCTCTATGAAATCTGAGCTAATAGGGGTTTTTTGCAGTAAACTCTAGTTTTTTGTACGAAAATTATGGAAAATACAATTCTCTAGTGCAAATCTGAAACTTTAGTCTATTTTTGGATCGAAAAATAAACTATTTCTGTAAAATCTGAGCTAATAGGGGTTTTTGACCGTAAACTCTAGTTTTTTTTTGTAAGAAAATTATGGAAAATACAATTCGTTGGCTCATAGGTGAAAATTAAGTCCAGTTATGGATCGAAAAATAAACTATTTCTGTAAAATCTGAGCTTATAAGGGTTTTTGCCAGTAAACTCTAGTTTTTTGTGAGCAAATTATGGAAAATGCAATTCTCTGGCTTAAATTTGAAACTTAATTCTATTTTTGGATCAAAAAATAAACTATTTCTGTAAAATCTGAGCTAATAAGGGTGTTTGACCGTAAACTCTAGTTTTGTGTAAGACAAGAACGGAAAATACAATTGTCCGGTTGAAATCAGAAGCTCTAGTCTATTTTAGGATTGAAAAATAAAACTATTTCTATAAAATCCGAGCTAGAAAGGGTTTTTGACAGTAAACTCTAGTTTTTTGTAAGAAAGTTATGGAAAATACAAATCTCTGGTTCAAATCTAAAACTTAAGTCTATTTTTGGATCGAAAAATAAAACTATTTCCTTAAAATCTGAGCTAAAAAAGGGTTTTTGACCGTAAATTCTAGTTTTTTGTAAGAAAATTATGGAAAATACAATTGTCTGGTTCAAATCTGAAACTCTAGTCTATTTTTGGATAGAAAAATAAAACCATTTTTATAAAATCTGAGTTAAAAGGGTTTTAGACCGTAAACTCTAGTTTTTTGTAAGAAAATTATGGAAAATACAATTCATTGGCTCATAGGTGAAAATCAAGTCCAGTTATGGATCGACAAAATAAACTATTTCTGTAAATTCTGAGCTAATAAGGGTTTTTGGCCGTAAACTCTAGTTTTTTATAAGAAAATTATGGAAAATACAATTCCCTGGTTCAAATATGAAACTTAAGTCTATTTTTGGATCGAAGAATAAAACTATTTCTGTAAAATCTGAGCTAATAAGGTGTTTTGACCGTAAAATATAGTTTCTTGTAAGAAAATTATGGAAAATACAATTCTCTAGTTCAAATGTGAAACTTAAGTCCAGTTTTGGATACTCATAATGATGAGGACTGATGATTCTAATTCAATATTTTTCCATAAAAACAGACTATTTTTTTTTAAAAACTTCGAAATTATTCAACTTTATTTATTTTTTATCTTTTTTTTTGTACGTATCTTAAAATGACAAAATATGCCTACGGCTCTAACAATTGTACTCTATTATTGGTCAGAGATACGATGTGGCTTTCCCATTGGTATTCTATGATCCGGTTACTGACACTACCTAGTCTATTGCATGTATAAAATCAGTATTTTTTACGCAGTGGAACGACAAACACATAAGTCATATCTTTAAAAAAAGTGAAGATGGAGCATTTTAATAAAGTGTGTTCACATAACAAGGTTATAGTAGCATTGAATGCCGACAAGGAGAAGTATTTAAACTATGAAACAAGTACAAGTGTAGCACTATTGGAAATGTATGCATGCATTGTCATGACAGTAAAGAATTAAATTTCTTTGGAATACCGAAAAAATTCAACTCTTATGTTCGTGGTTAAGCGAGATTGAGATCTCCAGAGACGATTGCACTCAAAGAGAATGCCAAAATAAAAATAATTTCTGATGATAGAGGACAACTCCTTGCTACTGTTGCAGGTAACACATTACCTACTGATACATCCAATCGTCAGCTTTCGGGTATTAGCATTAAACGGAAGGTCTATAAAAGAAAGGCCTTCTCTTCTAGTAATATCGTAAGCCACATCTTGTCTACGTTCCGAAACTGTTATCTATGTAAAAATAAAGTGATAAGGGACAGTGAAATTACCAGAAAAATAAAAAGGGCATTGTCAGAAAATATCACTATGGAATATAAAGATGAATCGATGAAAAACAAAGCACCAGCAAACGTTACTGCCATTGATCAAACAGTCAATGAACCAAATAATACCAAAGCCGAAAAGCATATTGAGCCTGTTGATGAGACACCAGTAAAAATTGTGTATGACTCTAAATGGAATAGTGATTATTCTACTGATTACGAACTAAGAGAAGACAATAGCTACAATATCAAGAGAGAACACGGTGAACTATTTTACAGAACAGATTCAAAATGTCCAAAGTTAATCATTGATATTAATAATGCATCATAATATATTTTTGTATTAATATTCTACACAGCATTATCTCATTAAGAATATATTATGCATTACCTTGTTATGTGTTCATTATTTTTAGAGTAAGCTAGCATATCAAAGGTTTAGAATGTCTATTAAAACATCGGAGATGTAAGAAAAAGAATTTGCATACATATATTGTCAGACACATGGGATAACATTGACAAAATCTAGCTATCAGAATTAATAAATTCTCTATCAGCATCCGTTGTTGGAAATATTTTTATGCCATTATGAAATTGTTTTAACTAAGTACGTAATTAAGTAATTAAGTAGGTAAGTAAGTAACAAATTCTTTATGAAATTCACATTTTGGATACACAATACAGAAATTTGATTCAGTAAAATATGAAAAAAATTGAACAAATTCTTTATTAACATTCTTTATCGATTGAAGTCACTTCCTAGACAGTCAATACAACAATTTTACAAAATCTAAGTATCAGATTGATTAAATTCTATATCAACATCCATTTCTCGGATACATGGGGATGAAATTGACAAAATCTAAGTGTTAGAGTGAATAGATTTTATTTATCAACTTCTTTTGTCAGATACATCGAATAAAATTGACAGAATCTAAGTGTCAGAGTGAATAATTTATTTTTTATCAATATCTTTTATCAGTTACAACAATTATTGATAAAACAATTATTGATTACGTGCGCGCACGTAAGCTCGCCTAAATTAACCTTAAAAAATGAAAGAAAGCTATGTCGACTTTGCACATTTTATTCAAAATATTCGACAAAGTATGCTGAAAAAGCATTTATTCACTCTGATATTTAGATTTGTTATTTATAATTGCTGTAACTGATAAAAAATGTTGATAAAAAATAAATTATTCACTCTGACACTTAGATTCTGTCAATTTTATTCGATGTATCTGACAAAAGATGTTGATAAATAAAATCTATTCACTCTAACACTTAGATTTTGTCAATTTCATCCCCATGTATCCGAAAAATGGATGTTGATATAGAATTTAATCAATCTGATACTTAGATTTTGTGAAATTGTTGTATTGACTGTCTAGGAAGCGACTTCAATCGATAAAGAATGATAATAAAGAATTTGTTCAATTTTTTTTCATAATTCCCTGAATTAAATTTCTGTATTGTGTATCCAAGAGGTGAATTCAAGAAAGAGTTTGTTACTTACTTACCTACTTAATTACTAAAGCTATGTCGACTTTGCATATTTTATTCAACATATCCAACAAAGGATGCTGAAAAAGCATTTATTCACTCTGATATTTAGATTTTGTTATTTATAATTGTTGTAACTGATAAAAGAAGTTGATAAAAAATAAATTATTCACTCTGACACTTAGATTCTGTCAATTTTATTCGATGTATCTGACAAAAGATGTTGATAAATAAAATCTATTCACTCTAACACTTAGATTTTGTCAATTTCATCCCCATGTATCCGAGAAATGGATGTTGATATAGAATTTAATCAATCTGATACTTAGATTTTGTGAAATTGTTGTATTGACTGTCTAGGAAGTGACTTCAATCGATAAAGAATGTTAATAAATAATTTGTTCAATTTTTTTTCGTAATTTCCTGAATTAAATTTCGGTATTGTGTATCCAAGAGGTGAATTCAAGAAAGAGTTTGTTACTCACTTACCTACTTAATTACTTACTTACCTACTTACTTAAAAAAATTTCATAATGACATAATAACATATCCAACAACGGATGTTGATAAAGAATTTATTCATTCTTATAGCTAGATTTTGTCAATGTTATCCCATGTGTCTGATAATAGATGTATGCAAATTCCTTTTCTTACATCTCCTATGTTTTAATAGACATTCTAAACGTTTGTTATGCTAGCTTACTCTAAAAATAATGAACACATAACAAGGTAATGCATAATATATTTTTAATGAGATAATGCTATGTAGAATATTAATACAAAAATATATTATGATACATTATTAATATCAATGATTAACTTTGGACATTTTGAATCTGTTCCATAAAATAGTTCACCATGTCCTCTCTTGATACTGTAGTTATTGTATTTTCTTAGTCTATAATCATTAGATTAATCATAACTCCATTTAGGGTCATTAACAATTTTTACTGGTGTCTCATCAATAGGCTAAATATACATTTCATCATTTGCCTTATTTGGTTCATTGACTGTTATATCAATGGCAGTAACGTTTGCTGGTGTTTTGTTTTTCATCGATTCATCTTTATATTCCATAGTGATATTTTCTGACAATGCCCTTTTTATTTTTCTGGCAATTTCACTGTCTATTATCACATTATTTTTACATAGGTAACAGTTTCGGCACGTAGACAAGATATGGTTTACGATATTACTAGAAAAGTAGGCCTTTCTTTTATTGACCTTCCGTTGAATGCTAACACCCGAAAGGTGACGATTGAATGTATGATTAGGTAATGTGTTACCTTCGACATTAGCAAGGAGATGTCCTCTATCATCGACAATTATTTGTATTTTGGTCTTCTTTTTGAGTGCAATCATTTCTGTTGATCTCAATGTCTCATAACTGTCACAATAAGCGTAGAATTTTTTTATTATTCCAAAGAAATTGAATTCCTTACTGTTATGACAATGCATGCAGACCCTTCTAATAGTGCTACCACTTGTACTTGTTTCATAGTCTAAATACTTCTCCTTGTCGGCATTCAATGCTACTATAACCTTGTTATGTGAACACACTTTATTAAAATGCTCAATCTTCACTTTTTTTTAAAAGACATGACTTATGTGTTTATCGTTCCACTGCGTAAAAAATACCGTTTTTATACATGCAATAGACTAGGTAGTGTCAATAACCTGATCATAGAATACCAATGGGAAAGCCACATCGTATCTCTGACCAATAATAGAGTACAATTGTTAGAGCCGTAGGCATATTTTGTCATTTTAAGATACGTGCAAAAAAAAAGATAGAAAATAAATAATTTGAATAATTTCGAAGTTTAAAAAAAAATAGTCTGTTTTTATGGAAAAAATATTGAATTAGAATCATCAGTCCTCATCATTATGAGTATCCAAAACTGGACTTAAGTTTCACATTTGAACTAGAGAATTGTATTTTCAATAATTTTCTTACAAGAAACTAGATTTTATGGTCAAAAACCCTCATTAGCTCAGATTTTACAGAAATAGTTTTATTTTTCGATCCAAAAATAGACTTAAGTTTCATATTTGAACCAGGGAATTGTATTTTCCAAAATTTTCTTATAAAAAACTAGAGTTTACGGCCAAAAACCCTTATTAGCTCAGATTTTACAGAAATACTTTATTTTTCGATCCATAACTGTACTTAATTTTCACCTAAGAGCCAATGAATTGTATTTTCCATAATTTTCTTACAAAAGACTAGATTTTATGGTCTAAAACACTTTTAACCCAGATTTTATAGAAATGGTTTTATTTTTCGATCCAAAAATAGACTTAAGTTTCAGATTTGAACCAGAGAATTGTATTTTCCATAATTTTCTTACAAAAAATTAGAGTTTACGGTCAAAAACCCTTTTTTAGCTCAGATTTTACGGAAATAGTTTTATTTTTCGATCCAAAAATAGACTTAAGTTTCAGATTTGAACCAGAGATTTGTATTTTCCATAATTTTCTTACAAAAAACTAAAGTTTACGGTCAAAGAACCCTTTTTAGCTCGGATTTTATAGAAATAGTTTTATTTCTCGATCCAAAAATAGACTAGAGTTTCAGATTTCAACCAGACAATTGTATTTTCCATAATTTTCTTACAAAAAACTAGAGTTTACGGTCAAAAACCATTACTAGCTTAGATTTTACAGAAATAGTTTATTTTTCGATCCAAAAATAGAATTAAATTTCAGATTTGAGCCAGAGAATTGTATTTTCCATAATTTGCTCACAAAAAACTAGAGTTTACGGGCAAAAACCCTTATTAGCTCAGATTTTACAGAAATAGTTTATTTTTAGATCCATAACTGGACTTAATTTTCACCTCTGAGCCAACGAATTGTATTTTCCATAATTTGATTACAAAAAAAAACTAGAGTTTACAGTCAAAAACCCCTATTATCTCAGATTTTACAGAAATAGTTTATTTTTCGATCCAAAAATAGACTAAAGTTTCAGATTTGCACCAGAGAATTGTATTTTCCATAATTTTCGTACAAAAAACTAGAGTTTACTGCAAAAACCCCTATTAGCTCAGATTTTATAGAGATTGTTTATTTTTCGATCCATAACTGGACTTAATTTTCACCTCTGAGCCAACGAATTGTATTTTCCATAATTTTTTTACAAAAAAAACTAGAGTTTACGGTCAAAAACCCTTTTTTAGCTCAGATTTTATAGAAATAGTTTTATTTTTCGATCCAAAAAACGACTAAAGTTTCATATTTGAACCAGAGTCCAACTCTTGCATTTCATGACAGAAATTCAAAATGAAATTCGAAAAATTAAGAGAATGTAACTGTGACAAGGTAAAGCACAACATGTCACTACTGAAATATTCCAACTCTTGCATTTCACGACAGAAATTCAAAATGAAATTTGAAAAATAAAGAGAATGTAACTGTGACAAGGTAAAGCACAACAAAACACTACTTAAATATTCCAACTCTTGCATTTCAATGAAAGAAATTCAAAATGAACTATGAAAATCAACAGAATGTAACTGTGACAAGGTAAAGCACAACAAAACACTACTGAAATATTCCAACTTTTGCATTTTACGACAGAAATTTAAAATGAACTTCGAAAAATCATGAGAATGTAACTGTGACAAGGTAAAGCACAACAAGTCACTACTGAAATATTCCAACTCTTGCATTTCAATGAAAGAAATCCAAAATGAACTATGAAAATCAACAGAATGTAACTGTGACAATGTAAAGCACAACGAAACACTACTGAAATATTCCAACTCTTGCATTTCGCGACAGAAATTCAAAAGAACTTCAAAAAATCAAGAGAATGTAGCTGTGACAAGGTAAACCACGACAAGACACTACTGAAATATTCCAATTCTTGCATTTCACGAAAGAAATTCAAAATGAACTTTGAAAAATTAAGAGAATGTAACTGTGACAAGGTAAAGCACAACAAAACACTAGTGAAATATTCCAACTCTTGCAGTTCAATGAAAGAAATTCAAAATGAACTATGAAAATCAATAGAATGTAACTGTGACAAGGTAAAGCACAACACAACACTACTGAAATATTCCAACTCGCATTTCACGACAGAAATTCAAAATGAACTTCGAAAAATCAAGAGAATGTAACTGTGACAAGGTAAAGCACAACAAGTCACAACTGAAATATTCCAACTCTTGCATTTCACGATAGAAATTCAAAATGAACTTTGAAAAATCATGAGAATGTAGCTGTGACAAGGTAAACCACGACAAGACACCACTGAAATATTCAAATTCTTGCACTTCGCGAAAGAAATTTAAAATGAACTTTGAAAAATTAAGAGAATGTAACTGTGACAAGGTAAAGCACAACAAAACACTACTGAAATATTCCGACTCTTGCATTTCACGACAGAAATTTAAAATAAACTTCTAACAATCAACAGAATGTAACTGTGACAAGGTAAAGCACAACAAGTCACTACTGAAATATTCCAACTCTCGCATTTCAATGAAAGAAATCCAAAATGAACTTTGAAAAATCATGAGAATGTAGCTGTGACAAGTTAAACCACGACAAAACACTACTGAAATATTCCAATTCTTGCATTTCAAGAAAGAAATTCAAAATGAACTTTGAAAAATTAAGAGAATGTAACTGTGACAAGGTAAAGCACAACAAAACACTACTGAATTATTCCAACTCTTGCATTTCAATTAAAGAAATTCAAAATGAACTATGAAAATCAATAGAATGTTACTGTGACAAGGTAAAGCACAACAAAACACTACTGAAATATTCCAACTCTTGCATTTCACGACAAAAATTCAAAATGAATTTCGAAAAATCAAGAGAATGTAACTGTGACAAGGTAAAGCACAACAAGTCACTACTGAAATATTCCAACTCTTGCATTTCAACGAAAGAAATTCAAAATGAACTTTCTGAGTATTTTTGTTTTTCCCTTCCAAAATTGACCCTCCCCCCTCCCCTGCCCTCAGAAATGGGGGAACGATGGGCCTCTGAGCCTTCCCCTTGAGGCAGATCCCATTTCTTTTAGATTCTGAGTATTTTTTGTTTTCCCTCCAAAATTTACTCCCCCGCACCCCGTCCCTCAGAAGTGGGGGGAAGATGGGCCTCTGAGCCTTCCCCTTGAGGAAGATACCGTTTATTTTCGATTCTGTTTCTTTTTGTTTTTCCCTCCAAAATTGACTCCCCCTCCCCCTCCCCTGCCCTCGGAAATGGAGGAAGGAGGGGCCTCTGAGCCTTGCCCTTGAGGCAGATCCCCTTTATTTCCGATTTTGAGCATTTTTTATTTTCCCTCCAAAATTGACACATCGGAAGGTAAAGCTAGGTCAACTCACAATGTCATTCTATCGTCGTTAGTCATTTTCATAGACTGATGTTGTTTCAAATTTATAACAAATTACCTGAGTTAACAACCCCTTCGGGGTTACCTTAACTGTTAATCAGTTTAATCCTTTTTTTTTCCACCTTCATACAATCACTAATTAGAATCATTCACACTCCTATTATTCAAAACATTAATTAATATCGTTCATAGTGTCCAATTTGCGAATTCCTTATCCCTTTTTGCAAAAATGTCAAATACTCACTCTCTTTGAAAAACTAAACCAGACTATACCCACCAAACCAGACTATACCCACCAAACCAGATTATACCCACCAAACCAGCCTTGCTATAGCAGGGAGGAACGTAAAGGCCCCAAATCCATAGGTACATGCTCTGGAAAGGTGCCATGGAAAGTAAAGGCCCTGAAACCTATAGTTGACCCAGAAACTTGTCTGCTTGGCCCAGAAACATGTCTGGTTGGCCCGGAAACTTGTCTGGTAGGTTTTGTATAATTCCCTATTCAATTGACAACAGTAGCAATAATCAGTCTTGTAATCTGCCATGGAAAGATGCCAGGGAATGTAAAGTGATGGAAATAACACAGGTTGGAACATAACCTAGCAAAATGGAACCTCTTACTCTACTAATATTACAAATCATTTTATATAAAGTACTATGTCTTATTTTCTTTTTCAATGATTTTTTTTCATTCAGAAAATTATATTTAATGTATACCTACCTTATTATTGTTCAATGTCTCCATTTCTGCTCTTTTTGCGGATGTAAAGGGTATATTTATATCCACTCCACTTTCAAAGGTCTTAACAGAGGAATATTTAATTTGGAACCTATAGTTTATAGATAGTAAAAAACCTTAAATATGAAATAAAAATTTGACCTCAACAAACGTTTTGGAATAGGAAGTATAGAACATTTTTGTAGTTTTGCGATTACCTAGATTCGCCTATCATCTCGATGCTAACGATCTGGGGTTTATATCTGATATGGTGCGAAATCTGAAGTTTCAAAGGCGGTACATTTGCATAAATTCTAATCTGGAGCAAGTTTATTTTAGGAAGTGTAATGAACCACTGCTTTGCGTTTTTTTTTATTAATTAGCTTCCTGTGTGATTTATTTGACTGAATCATGAATCTATACGCTCCTGATTTAATTTTCACTGCCCTTGGTACTTGAAAGATTTGCTTGCAGAAGATACGGGTCATGAATGACTTCTTTTCTCGTATTCAATGGAGACAGTTTGAATTCAAATTTTAGCTTTAACAACCCAATATTCCTATACGTAAGTAATTGAATTTTTCAGTTCGAACGACAGAGGAATTGTGACAACTCAACCTCGTCCTCTTGTACGGTCAAGGACATTGCCAGCAATAGTTGTTCCTGGCTTGACCCTTCTTCATACTCAGATCGATCCATCGAATTATGATGGTAAGTTTTTTTCATATTAAGGTGTTAGATTTTACACAAAATCGAGTGCTATTTTATTTTCCCTCCTACTACATGGGTTGCAGCACCACCCCTTGTACTTTCTTCCAATTTTTACTCTTGCCTTTGTCTAAATATTTAGGCTTCATGTCTGGAAGATATGATTTTACCTGATTTTGTGGGCACTTCTCGTTCAAGTTATCAAATAAAATTGGTTTTATCACTATCCCCTCCCCCAGAAAAATTCTTGCGTGCGGGAATTCATTAAAGTTGCAAAAAACTACGCAAATACAAAAAAATAATACTCTAAATATCAGAGATTTAATATTTTCGTCTCATATTTATGGTTGTGAAGCCAAAATATTCTTAGCTTTTATTAGCATCTATGTTTTGTCACTGTTTTAGCTAAACTATTTACCTGTTTTTGTGCATTTTCATTTCATTTTAATCACAAACTGAAAGACAGTGCGGTCTCAGAAATTATTTACGTCATGCCTTTCTATAGAATGGAGGCTTTTTTCTTTTCTTTTTTTTTGAGAAAGGTTTCAATTGGCTATGCTGTACAGATATGACATGTGGAATCTTACCAGCCATATAGATTGTGGTCGTAATTTATCAACTTTTTCATTAATTTTTTATCAGTTCGATTGTTTACGATTTTTGCTCAATTTTTCTACGTTCTGGCGTAAATGTTACTTCCTTCTCTTTTAAGAGAAATTCGTTTCATTTCTTTTTTCTTTTTTTTCTTTTTTCTTAATCCCTACGGTATAAATGTTAATATAATAAGTTCTTTTTAATGCAACGATTTGTGCACAATGTTTTAGTTCTAGCTTTCACCATGTCTTTCTATAAATTATGTAATGTTTTTTTTTCTAGAAATTGATTTTGTGGGGGAGGGGCTATTGTTCCCTAGTCCCTCCCTTGCGGTGACCATAGATTGGGGCTATGGTTGTGATATTGCCGTTTATATCGTTTGTAGGGAAAACATTGGATCTCAATGAAACTTTCAAAGGATCTTTAGTATTCAGTTAACAAGACTACAAAACAGTCTTCCTAGCTGTTAAATACAACTTTAATGAACAACTTCTGTTTTCAGAAAATCCAATATTATCAACTCAGAACACGCCCGGGAAGTCAGCAACTTTGTCAAACTTTTTTCGTTCAGACACAAATGGTAAGTTTTTCTATGAAATGATAGAACATCTCTTATGCTTAATTATCACCTACCTAAGCAGCAGTTTTCTTTCAATACCAAGGACAGTGAAATGCAATCTTGCTGTTTGAATTGGTTAAGTTGAAACTTGCTCAGCTATATGTATTTATAAAATTGGTAAAATGGAAATTCAATTTTTGGCAATATAGACCAACATATATGGTTGTACAGTGTTTGGTAGCAGCGGGCACCAAAATTAGAAAAAAGAACCATGGGTCAAACATCAGCACAAAACTAGCTAAAACATGCGTCAACAAACAGCTTAAAAAGGTATAGCTTTCCTTTGAATATATGGTTGTCTTTGGGAACCAGCATTTACTTATTCATATTCTACGGATTGAAAAGTGTTGTCAAGATTAATTAATTATTTTTGCTTATTTATTTCGCGGTTGTGCTTGGCAACACTGATAAAAATGAAGTACTGCTCAAAACTTCACTAATATTAAAGGTTAAAGTGAAATTTAAATAATATAAATAAACTAACATTAATTTTAAGTGAAACTTAAAAAAAAATGAATAAACATCCCAAAGAATAAAATTAACGATTTCCCTTAAGTTTCTATAGTTTTATTCCTGGAGTTTTGCCTTAAAGCAAATGAGTAGAACAGAATACTATTTTTCGGATTTTACACTGTTTTTAAAAATCTGTGTCTTTTGTTCGTTTTTTATCAAAGAAAAATTTTAGAATCACCCAAGATATGACAAAAGCAATAAGTTTCTGTTGCTTTGAATAATTAGAGGGGAGGAGAGAGGAGAAGATATAAGAAGAGGAAAAAAACGCCTTTCCAAAAACTAACCTGACAAGTATGTGTCCAATAAGAGAGTCATTCATACTCCTGCCATTTACCCGTGCCCCAGCCATTTAAACATTTGCCTCTCAATTACTTGGACTATCTGTCTTGGCTTTTCTCTGTCTACAATTGTCCAGCCCAGTCTTGATGCAACCTATGCAACCTATTGCCCAAAATACTTGATAACTTCATTTCAAAATCAACGGATTAATCAACTTTTAAATATCTTATTTAAAATTACATTTTTTTTAATTTATTGAAACTAAATAAGATAGAGGAAAACAAATTGAATCATTTAATAAAACTTGTGTCTTTCATGGGTTTGAATGTAAGATAAGATAGTATTTATTTTCAAGAGGCTATCAAAAGCTCTAACAGAACCGAATTCGCTTCATATGTCCAAGTAAAAGAAAATAAAACAAAAACAAGGAAGAGAATTGTTTGATATTAATCAAACAATAAATTAATCAGACATGAAAATCGTCAATAAAAATTTAACACAAATTAGTATATATAACGTTAAGACCATCCGTGTCCAAAGACTAAAATTAACTTTGTACAATTAATGGACAAACAAAAAAGTGGGGGGGGGGTAAAATAAAACTTTATGACAAATTACTATCCTAAGGTACAAAAGAAATAGCTGAATTTTCTTTCCAAGTGAAATACTGCAAAAATCAAAACAACTGAAATCAAAAAGTCAAAATCATTACGGATACGAGAAGAATCAGAAATATTGACAATAAAAAAAAAGATTGTGTAAACGACTAGACAAGCATCAGAAATGGGCAAAAACAGAAAGGGCAATAAAAAAGGGGGGAATAGCTATTGTGACCATACACCATCAACTAAAAATGAGACGAAGGAGTTGCTTATGGTTCAGGACGCTTATCAGGAATTGTTATGGTGCTCCAAATAAAGGGCATGAAATTTTTCCGAAACCTACAGTACGGATAAGAGAGTAAGTTGGGATTGCTAAGCGTGGGAGTCGGGGTCTGGCGAAGATCTTACGCTCGGGGAAAATGGCTTCAGTACGGAGACTTGAAATGCCGGATTTGGCAAAACGCAAACAAATTTTATTTCTCTTTGTTTTCTAAAGTGGTAGTGCGCGTAGCTTAAAAGAGGAAGGAGTCTTGAATTTTGTTCTCTTTGTAAATGCTCCCGAGCGAACGCTTTTGGACCAACTCCATTTTGTTGCTAAGTTCATTTGAAAGTTATGAATGCCAGACCGGACATGCATATTCTAATAACGGCCCGAAAAAGGGCACGTAAACACGGAGGGAATGCATCTCAGGGCAAAGAAATTTATGTAGAAGTTTAAACATGGATTGAGGTGTGTTTGCTTGTTTAACAATATTTGAAGCACGTATTTCCCACTTAACATTATTAGAAATTGCGACACCAAGGAGTTTAATTTGTTTCACTAGCATTTCGGGTGGGATAGGGTCTAGAAACACATGGGTCGATTCAAGCAGTTTATTGTCATTATATTTGATTTCGTGGTATTTACTTTCATATTTCGAATCTTAGCTTCATCCAAAACATGTGTTTGGATTTCAAGAGGGCACTTTTAATATCCCTATGAGATACTTCAAGGATCGACGAGTCAACCACATACTTTCATCTTTTAGCGAATTCCTTACCAGTTTCATTAACCACTTTTTTTTTACAAGAACTGTTATTCTGCATCACTCATTCTCTTTATCAAAAGATCAAAGGTGTTACGATAAACTGGATTCCAGATACAATGTAACAAAGGAATTGATTTTAAACATGAGAATCTTTAATGTTAAATATTATGTTCAAATTTTGAAATTGGATTTTTCTATACCTCATTACATAAATTGCATTTCTGTTTTGAGCCTTTTCAAAATGAGATCCGAGAGAAGAGGCGAAAAGATTTCTCTAATACAGAGGTTGTTTTAAGGGGGACAGAGGGGGCACTTGACCCGGGCACAGACAGCAGAGACCCAGGCTCAACCATTTTTTGTTGACTCTGTATGACGAATGTTTGAAATAGTGTTAAAATTTTAAATAAAAAAAATAGAGGCCAGATTTGGCAAATTCCATGGATCAGATTTAAAACTTAATCCGGAGTCAAGCTATTCTACATTCTCACGAATATAGAATGGAATAAATAGCGAGAACTCGCGTGTATTTAACCTCTATTTGTTTTTCCATCTCTGGTGTATAAATGCTAGTTTAGGCAACCCTATTACAGAATAATGTAACAACGCTGTTTATGATGCACATTTTAATGCGTTGGAGAAGAAAACCAAATACACTAAATCGGCGCATTATCGGCGCGCATTTTCACAAACGTTGAGCTTTGATTTAAAGGGTCAGGTTTGAAGTGCGGTAGCTCTCCTTACATTTAGGGAAGTTTTGGGTATGTTATTAAAACGAATAGGAGTTATTCCATATATGAGGGGATCTACCTCCTCCTCAACCCCAGATTCGTACGCTTAAGTTTGGATTTTGTCTCCCATGCTTTAAGATAGACTGCTTAAGCACAAGAGCAAAATGGAGTAGCCTACTGATGTGTATTTTCTTGAAATAATAAAGTCTTCACTTTCACAAACCTCCATTAATAATGGAGTTTTCTTCGAATAATGGAGTAATCGGTTGCACATTTCTTGTATTCTAAATATATAGTGTAAATAGGGGGGCTGAGGAGGGGGAATCCGCCTTTATATACGGAGTAATTTCTGTTCGTTTAAGTTTTAATGACGCTCTTTACTTTCATCTTAAAAAACTTGTTTCTAGAAAGATCGGAGTATTTTCCAAAATTATTTTCGAAAATTCTGGTGAATTACTATATCCAATATCATCGCTTATAGAATGTCATCTCTATGAATCTTTGTATTGGGGGAACATTAACAGACAAAGCGAAAAGACAAATTAAATCTTGTACCCCGCACAGAATGGCTTTAAGGTTTTTACTTACTTGTGCGAGTTTTAGGTGTGTTAAAATAAAAAAAAAACAAGTTTTTTTAAGCTGAAAGTAAGGAGTGACATTGAAACTTAAAACGAACAGAAATTATTCCGTATATGGAAGGGGCTGTCCCCTCCTCAACGCCTTGCTCTTTACGCTAAAGTTTGACTTTCTCACAACTCTATTTTTTTAAACAATAAATGTACCTATTGGTATCAAAATTATGTTTTTTAGAGTTTCGGTTACCATTGAGCCGGGTCGCTCCTTACTTACAGTTCGTTACCACGAACTGTTTGATTGATCAAACCTACAGTTTGAATGCATAGGACGACCATTTTAGTATCGTTTGGTTGCTAAGATTGGTTACTAAACCAACTTTTAGAAATAAAACTGTTTTCAAAAGAAAGGGAAATTTGCCCGAAAATTATAGAAATCTCTCTTGTACTGACAGTACTAACTTGTACTGACAGTCTTGTACTGACTATAATCTCTCTTGTACTGATACTTTTTTTTAATTGAGAACAAGATTGTTGGATAAATAAAATTTATCAAAAGAAAAAAAAGAAAGAAAAAAGAAAATCAATTTCAAAAAAGACTAAAAGACAAGAGAAAGAGCGAAAAAACAATGACTAAGTGTAAAAACAAGAAGAAAAAAGATTCACATTTAAGCAAATCCAAATACAGAAATCCGTATAACAATGAAGTGAGGCAGCTGTTGACAACAAGGAAGTATATTTGGACTTCTTTTTACAAACAAGTTTTTGTTTTTTTTACGAGGTATCACAGTTTTATTTGGACTTCTTTTTACAAACAAGTTTTTTTGTTTTTTTACGAAGTATCACAGTTTTATTTGGACTTCTTTTTGCAAACAAGTTTTTTTACGAGGTATCACAATTTTATTTGGACTTCTTTTTACAAACAAGTTTTTTGTTTTTTTACGAGGTATCACAGTTTTATTTAGACTTCTTTTTACAAACAAGTTTTTTTGTTTTTTTACGAAGTATCACAGTTTTATTTGGACTTCTTTTTACAAACAAGTTTTATTGTTTTTTTACGAGGTATCACAGTTTTATTTGGACTTCTTTTTACAAGCAAGTTTTTTGTTTTTTTACGAGGTATCACAGTTTTATAAAAATCAATAAGATATAAGCAGTATCTTTTAAACTGATCATTAAATATCTATCTATATTCCATGGTATTTTGGTAGCCTGTCAGACCTGGGGAAAAATAAAAGAAAAAGATAGTAGACACATCACTGTTACCTATGCAAAAAAGCGATTTTCCTTATTTTCCCAAAATGGGGAGCTGAAAATCTACATTTTTGGGTTTTAGACCACCAAAAATCGATTGGAAATTTTACAGTTTTAAATCCCCCGGTATTTTTGCCCCCTTCGGGAAGAAATTAAAAATTTGTAGTACGGAAATTGCATCGAACAATACTTTGTTGTGGGGTGATCTCTTTTTCTTGCTGAAAAAAGGAAACTAGGCATTATGATTTCCGCCCAAATGAGCCCTCTCTCAATATTTTACAGCCACTGGTTCAATATGATCATTCCTGGGAAAAAAAACTCAAAAAGGGAGAAAAATCAGTGCTACCCATGTTGAAAAGTGGTTGTCCCTGTTGTTCAAGGTGGGGGACTGTAAGCATCTAGTATAGTGATTTCAGCACTGGGAAATCCAGTAATGTAATTATCTTTTTGATTCGCCTCGATTTTAGAGGGTATTCAAGCACAACCCGAATTTTTTTTTTTTTACAATAACCTTTTACTGCTAGGTTAAATCTATATAATATTTACTGTTCTTGAACACCCTTTAAATTATTTTATGCTAGATATTCAAAAAACAATCGATGCCCTTTTTTACTTGGGTCTTTGAACATAGAAAATAAAAAAAACAAGTTTTTTCAATTGAAAGTAAGGAGCAGCATTAAAACTTAAAACAAACAGAATATATTACGTATATCAAGCGGACTGCCCCCTCCTCAATACCTCTCTCTTTACGCTAAAGTTATTTAGTACTTTTAAAAAGCGTCTTATTGTTCTAATTAAATTATGTGTTCCAGCAGTCATTATTAAAAAATTAGGACAAAATTCAAACTTTAGCGTAAAGAGTGAGGTGTTGAGGAGGGGGCAGCACCCTTAATATACTCAATAATTTCTGTTCGTTTTAAGTTGTAATGCTACTCCTTACTTTCAGCTGAAAAAACTTGTTTTTTTATTTAGTTTCTGATTGTTTTTTAGATAATGCCAGGAAATCTGGCCCGACCTCCACGGAGAAACCCCCTCCCAACTGAAATATTCTCTAGACAATTCAATCCCGTTGAAAATTTGCCCCAAATAATTACTTTTAACCACTCCGCGCGTAAAATTGAGACAGAAAAGAGAAGGCAAGACATAAACATAATTCTGTATAAAAATTCTGGCAAATTACTTCAGTGTGTGATTTCCCCTGGTAGGCTTACCTCCTTGAAAATTCCCTCCCCATGAAACCTTCCCCCGTAGAAAACCCCCAGCAGAAAACTTGTCCCCCCTCCCCAAAAATATATGCCTACGCCCCAATAACAATTACTATGCGCAAACAATGGGCAAATTTTATAACTTAAAGACCTATTCCCTGGGGGTGTGGGGGGAGGTTATGTTATACCCAAAGGCATAGTTATTAGCACCGGCAGATCTAGAGGAAAATCTTGGGGGGGCCGCGCCGGACACAGGGCGCCAAAAACTGATTATACTGGACTAATTTGATAGCTCTTTATTTATATGAAAACACTGCCAAATATGCTCATAAAGGTAAAACGTAGCAAAAGAAAATAAAAACAGTACCACACTACACAACTAAACTCAATCGGCGAGCTTTTCTGAGAGCGAACATATCGATAGCATCGTCTGTTTTCGGCAGTTCGTCTCTGTAAGTCTGCATGAGTAGTAGAGCCTCCAACCTCTCTTCAGTCATCGTGCTTCGTATTGATGAACATGTCCTGTCAACCTTTGAAAACATTCGTTCTGCTTCACAGGTTGACACAGGAAGCGTCGCGAGAATTGTCAACAATGCGAAGATGTTGGGAAATACATTTTCCTGACAACTGTTCAGCGCTGAAATAGCTGTTTTCGGTTTTTGCACGGTTTCCTTAGACCAATACTTGTTCCAAATCTCGAACTCAGTTTTAACGTCTATCTCCGTACCCACGAGCAGCTCCTTGTACTTTTCGTACCCTGGCTGAACGTCCTCGCAGCGTTTGCCATTAACCACAGCCGGGATCAAAGCTGAAAGTTTTGCAGCATTCGTAAAATGGCAGCTGAACCGCTCCGTAAAATCAAGCAGCATGGCGTCCAGGGCTGGAATAAATGCCGCCATCCTATAATGACTTTCTGGATCCATCTTGGGTACCCCTGCCCAGTATGTAGAACGTGAAGCTATGCGTGGCTGCGTTACCTTGATGGTAGCATCAATCTTTTCGGCCATTTTCAGAAGATCTTCGTAAAGCAGTCTGAATTTGGTTTCGGCATGTGATCGCATATCTTCCAGCATTGCCTTCACGCTGCTAATGAGGGACAAGGCTCTCACGAGGTCACCATCCTTCTGTTGTAGTGACTCGGCCAAAGGTTTCATGATCGACGAAAACGAATTTAGGCAAACCAGTCCTACGAGTGTATCTGATTTTTCAATGCAGGATCGTAATGCATAAGCTCTGCTACTTGCCTCTCGATCGTGCCATCCTTCCATCTCCTGCAGAGCAGAAACGATCGACGGAAGGGAGTCCCAAAACCTGCTGATTGCTTCGTTTCTCTCTACAAATCTCGTGGTACAAAGACTGACGAGTGTCTCTGTTTTAGCTTTGTCCGCGATAAGATGCTTTTTTAGAAGTCTTGTTCTCCTGGCACTTGAGGTGAAGTGAGAAATTGTGTCTCGAACAACGTCTTGGGCATTGCGCAGAATGGGAACTGAAACTATCTTTGAACATGAGAGATTTGTGGCATGGCTCACACAGTGGAAGTAATCTGCCAGTTCACACTGGCGTTTAACTTCAGCAGCAGCACCATTTGTCAAGCTTGCCATGCTAGCAGCTTTGTCGTATCCTTGACCAACGCACTTTGACAAATCCAGATTTGACTTCCTGACCTCACTCAACAGCAGCTTCCCGAGGCTCTTGCCGTCTAGCTTCTCTTCGATGCTTCTACCGTCGTCACTTTCCTCATCTCCAGCGAGTCTTGACAGGGTTTGAAAGGCATCGACAACTGCAAAAGGATCTTTTCGAATCACGTATCCCTGCTCGGTTTTACACACATAACGACAAACAATTACCATCAGCTCCCTGGTCTGCCTGTCTGTTGACTCGTCCGCAAGAAGACACCAAACCGTTGCTTTGTTTGCTTTTCTCACTACTTCGGTTTTTATCATTTCCCCAATTCTTCCAATCAGTTCATTCTGGATCTGTTTACTCGTATATTTGGCGTTGCTCGGTGCATTTTCAAGTAAATTTTTAAGTTGCGAGTCTCCACTCTGAATCCGATACCGAAGTAGGTGGCGGAAATTCCCGTCGTTTACTGCTGTAATGACATCAGAGTCTTGGATATCAAGTTTGCCATCATCACGGTGGCCACGAAGGGGGATATTCTGTGCCCCGCAAAGCTTGACAGTTTCAACAACGCTTCTCAAGAGTGCACGGTTCTGCTGTATTTGCTTGACCCTTTCACAGTCCAGAGCATTCCTGATATCTTGATCTTGACTACCGCGCTGAAACGTTGTTAGCAGCGCGGCAGCTTTTTCCTGGCAGTGTTTGTGAAACTGTGCTTCAGCATGGTTTGTCAGCGCACCATCTTTCCCGGTAAGTTTCGAATAGTCTTTAAGCGGTTTCAAGACCAACTTTCCCATTTTTTGCCCTCCGCCGCCTCCAGATAAAGCCGACCATCCTCCTCCACTTTTGTTGGTCCTCATCAAAACACAAACACTGCACCAAAGGCCTTCGTGGTCTGGATGACGACTCACTGCGAGCCAAGGATACTGGGCAATATGTTCGGTATTCAAGCGACGCTTGACTTCGCCACCTTTTCTCTTTTGTGTCGAGACTGGAAGATCAGATTGGTTCTTCGGCTTCCACCTTTCGTTCATAAAAAACATAATTTCGCCAGAAAACAACTGATTTCGCTCTTTCAGCGCTACTGCAATACCAAAGTCATTCGACGGCGTGAAGTCAGTTTCAGGCGAAAAAATAGCGCTTTGATTCTGCTGCGGGTGCGGGGACTGTGAAATCAGTTTTGGGCTATGTACCACCAAGGTTTGAGTACTGCTTCTTGATCCTTCAGTCAGCTTATCAGTGTGTGTCGTTTCGCCGAAGTTTGTTATGAAGGCCGTCTGTGAAGTGGACGGAGTTGTTGGTGACAGTTCGTTCTCCTGGCTGAATGCGTTTTTGTGCATTCCGACCGTCGACTCAGAGTGGGCATCAGAAGTTGCCGTCGTCTCAACATCTAACAAAAAAAGTTTCTCTTTTAAAGTTTGCACAAGACATTTATTGTAAACGTATATACACTTTGTATAATGGCTTGCTTTAGTAGATTTAACTCTCAACATGGTGAAGGCAGAATTGGAACTAAATTTGAAAATAAACTGAATCAGCAACATTAACTTTAAACTCCCCCAACAATCTTGAACTTTCATACCCCAAAACTATTTCTAGGAAACCCGGACTTTAAAATAAAATACCACCCTAAACATCACTAATTTAATTTGCAACCCCAAGAACCGATCCCCGACATATGCTAACAAATATTTTTCAAGAGCTGAAACCCGAAACAATTATCACCGAAGTTTACAAGGCTAAAGAGAGAGCTTTAACTGCAAGAATTTGAAAGATAATTTCAGAGCTGACACAGTGTGTCGGTAAAAATACTGCTTTAAGCCAATATCATAACCGTCAGGCGAGACGAGTGGGCTGGTAAAAATCAGGTCAAACGCTTCGGACAAATTGCATACGAAGAACACTGTACAAGAGGGACCGTATGCAATATATAACAACAAAAGCAGCTGGTATGTGATGAAGCTTGACGAATGAGCCTTATCAGGAAAGCTATCCGACAATGGGCTAAAGCTAGAAATTAGAAGTGTTGATACCCACTTTAAACGACACTCCTTCCTTATTGTTCTATCTTTAAAAGCTTACCTTTAATCTGATCTTTCTTGGCAAAATAATCAGAGATGTCCCTCGATCCTTTACGGCTTTCCGCCATCATTCTTTGTTTCTTCTCTGTTCTATATTCATGCCCTGATTTTTTTTTCCGATCCATTTTAAATGCGTTTCCGTCTAACTGGTCTAACACACGGACCAAAAATACTCCGAAGGCAGTGGCAGGGTCGCTCGCGCCTAGCCTCCCACCGGTTGGATCTAACCACCCACGCAACTCCCCAAAGACATGCGTTTCTCGTAAGCATTCACAAAATGTTTTGCTCGTTTAGCACGTCCTAAAAATAAACCCAATAATCATGATTCGTGCAGTGTTGGATTTGAACTTTAGATAATGTGATAAAAAGAAAGTAAAAAATGACGGCGTATCCGATTTTTTTTTTTGGCGTCGGCCTTAGTTGAATCATTCACAAAAAAGGGTCGTTTGCACGATGGATGAGAGGGCGCCAGAAAATCTTGGGGGGGGGGGGGCCCAGGGCCCCCCCCCCCGGCCCTCCCCCCTGGATCCGCCGCTGGTTATTAGGCCTTTCAACTATGATGAACAAAATAGCTATCTCAAATTTTTTATTAGACAATTTTAAGAAAAAAGGGGCGGGGAGGGGCCTAGTTGCCCTTCAATTTTTTGGGTCACTTAAAAAGGGCACTATAACTTTTAATTTCTGTTTGAATGAGCCCTCTCTCGATATTCTAGGACCACTGGGTTGATACGATCACCGATGGGAAAAACAAAAAAAAAACAAACAAACAAAAACGCATCCGTGATCTTTCTTCTGGCAAAAAACACGAAATCCCACATTTTTACAGATAGGAGTTTGAAGCCTATACGGTAGGTTTCTCTGATACGCTGAACCTGATGGTGTGATTTTCATTGAGATCACTTGTCTTTTGGGAGATATTTTCCCTTTTTTCGAAAATCTGGAAAATTTTCTCAGGATCGTAACCTTTGATAGTTAAGACTAAACTTAATCAAAATTTATATATTTGAAATCAGCATAAAAATCCAATTCTTTTGGTATGTCTATTAGTATCAAAGTTCTGTTTTTTAGAGTTTTGGTTAGGCCTACTATTGAGCCGGGTCGCTCCTTACTTACAGTTCGTTACCACGAACTATTTGATATTAAACACGTACCTTGATTGCAAAATTTAACTACAAGTGTTCAAAAAAGACTACTCACATAAAAAACAGCTTTAACACATAGCTATTCAATTTTTCAATTTAACTTTATTTTTTTTAACATTTAACTTTTTATATTTCCCTTCTATTATTCAGTCTCTAAACCAGTTGGTGATAAAGTTTGATGCTGGATGGCAAACAATACACTTTTCACAATTCAAATTCAATTTCACCGTATAATTACATTTGATTCTTGTCTTGTCCCTTTTAAAAACCTCTCCTTAATGCTCCTACACCTTCTCCCTAGCCTAAGTGACAACCTGTCTTGATCAACAAATTTTCTTTCTTCTTATCCGGATAAATAACAGTTCAATAGGGAAAATCCTTTTATTTGACAGGGAAATAGAAAAAAATATGTCTAGATATTTCGGTCCCATCTACAGTAGCGGTCTTCAGCAGATAAACTAAAATAATCAAAATAGAACATCGTCATTCATATACGATATACTGTTTAAGGTTTTTTTTTTCTCCAAAGCAGTTATAGATGCAAATCTCTTTGAATTCCCAGTTTCCGGGTCAACATCTTGATTTTTATGTGAAAGTTCATTATCAGGTAAACAAAGGTCGTTGGTATTAAGAGAAACAAAATTCAAAATTCAGAGAAACTGTTCAAATACAGGTTCTAGAATAAGTATTTTTAAATCTCAATTTAAAAACCTCTTTAAGATCCAGTTTAAACACTTATTGGAAGATAATCAGTGGACCTATCCCGTTCTTTGTTATATGCTAGTTCAATACTTCAGCTACGAGGTCTATTGTTTCAGTGTTTACAATCCAACTCTCTATCCACGAAAATAACAATCTCATGTCGATATCAAATTTTGTTGTCAAGAAGTTTCTAAGTAACAGAGTGATATCTTCCCCAGTTTTTGATTCAAATAATAAAGCACGATGAATGTTTCTTGTAATCCTGTTTCTCTATAATATAACTTATTAGATCCGGTTACTTTAAAACCTGAAAGCTGGACTTTATATAACAGGAAAGTTGCGCACCCTAATTGAAAGTAATTGAAAGCTTTTGGTGAGAGACCGAAATGGGAAATGATATTTTTGACACTGAATTTTGAATACCTTGGCTGCAGCAACGGCTGAGATTCATAGCTTTTAGTATCTATATCTTAGTATCGGGGTGATTGGTTCATCCCGTTTTCTTATATCTTATTTGTTACTCAAAACACTACTACTATTACTACTAACAACTCACTGCAGCACCAAGCCGCCTGACGCCAGCACAACTACGCACGCTCCCGCTCCAGCCCGATCTATTCAAAGAATCCCATTTTACGCCCTCCTAAGAAGTTCCAATTTTCTTTAAATCTGTCCTTATGACCTTCTACCGTCCCATTTGGGGACTACCTACTTTTTATTTGACCTTAGATGGTTGGCTGACATGGAAAATCCTTGGCAATCTGTCATCCTTCAACCGCAGAATGTGTCTTAGCCATCTCAACCTTTCTCTCATTATAGCCCTAGAAAGCGGGATTGAACCACATTTTTCGTACAGCCTGCTGTTTAAAATGCGGTTAGTCAGACGGGTACCCAAGACAATTCGTTGAAAATTTCTCTGGAAAACATCTAACAAATCCTTCTGTGTCTTTCGGAGCGCCCACGCTTCAGAATATATTTAGAAAATACTTAGCTTAAGCACAAAAAAAAGAAAATTATTCCTCTTTCTTCACTGAAGCGTGACTGTACTGTCTGTAGTCTTCAATGCTATCGTCATTATGCATATGTTTAGAGGGGGGGGGGAGAAAATTTCTCTTTTCAGCATTTTAAAAGATAACTTCTAGGACGAAAAGGGTGGCTTTTACCCTGAACGTGACTGATAAATTATTGCACCTTAAGTAGCTTTCACACCTCGTACGTAATTTTCTATACTAATTAGTTAAGCTAAGTTGAGTTAAGTATAGCCTTTCACACTTCATACTCACCATCATTACAGTCAAAAACGAAAAATGAGGAATGTAGATAGATATTCAAGTCCCGATGATAATTCTATGTGATGAAAAAACGGTGTGAGTGGTTTTCTAGTAAAAGCTTATCAATTTATTTTCGAAATCTATTAATTGCTTATCCAGAAATTCCGTTTTGCCACTGATATGTTGACTTTTCCATGTCTTCTTGAAGATTTACTTGTGACTTCTTTTAAATTTAATTTTAAAAGTTTTATATTTTATTTAAGAGTTTTTGACATTTCGAAAAGGATTCATTGAAATTGCAAAAAAAAACTAAAATTTAAATAAAATTGATAGTAATGCTGTTGTAAGTAAATTTAGACGTCAATTAATATATTTAATCCATATTCTTTACTTTTATCTGTATTATGCAATAAAATTGTATTCTTGGGTTCATCCTTTTTTCTTACAACTAAACAAAAATGTGAAACAATCTAGAGATATTCCAAAGAATCTGGAACTCTGTGGAGACAACGAAAGCAAATAGAAAAGAAAGTAGATGTAAATATTGCTGCTGCAAACGGAGGCGACGGGAATCGAAAATATTAGTACCACCAAAAATGCAGTGTTACTCACCAGACTTAGAAACATTCAAAACCAGCTCATTTCAAGAAGAATTCAAGATGAAGTAGAAATATATTCAAGAGAACTCTACCCATGAGGACATAAGCTACCTTCTTTCGTAGAACAATAGATCTTTCCAAAGATTCTTGAATGCCTTATAAATATATAAAAAAAATGTATTTTTTAAATATATATGTTAATATTTAAGAAGGATCATAGCTCGTTGAGTAAAATAATGTTAAAATATAAAAATAATAAAAAAATAAAAATAATATAAAATTTGAAAATAACATTAGGTTACCAGCAAGCATTGTTGTTCAATATTGTGATAGCCATTCTTAAAGAAAATTAAATTTTTCCAATAACGTCGAATTAATTCAGAATTCAACATTAGGTGTAATTTTTCAAGCAATTCCCTAGGTTAATTTCACAATGATTTGGTTTTTTTTTGTTTTTGTTTTTTTAAAACTTCGATCGAATTGAACTGTCTATTGAATGGGCTCACTTTGACCAAATATTGAAGTAATTTATTCAATTCCAACATGTCTGTCAAATTTTGTAAAGTCATCCTGGTCAAATACAGTTTTTCTACTTGTATATTTTTGATCATGTGAATTTCTCATGAATACAATTCCCAAATTGACACCTTACTTGCCCAATAGGCAAAATCTAGCCCAATTTGGCACCATTTTTTAAATGTTTTCACCGCTAAATCTATTGATCTTATGCAGGGTCGTATCCAGGATTTTTCTTACTGGGAGGGGGGCTACACAATGAAAAGCTAAAAACGGATCAAAAATTTTTTATATGACATTTTTACCTTTTTACGAGTTGGACAAACATTTTGGGGATAGGGAGGGGGGGTTCAAAACTCCCATCTCCTAGATTCGGCCATGATCCGATGATAGAATTCCTTCAATTCTGTAGTATTATCAGTTTTATCGTGGGTAATAAAATGATTGACTTTGAATTACCAACTCGTTTCAATGAAAATATCCGATCATTTTGTCTTCTTTTCTTCTAGTACAGCTTATGTTTCTACTAAAGACGATTAGAGGGTTAAATACCCATACTACTTTCACTACTAACAGCTTACTGCAACATCAAGCCACCTAAAGTCAACATAACTGCGCTAGCTGCTTTTTCACCCCAATCTGACCAGATTCATTGCAAGATGGCACAATCTTAGACAATTTGTGATATTTCATGTTTAAAACGTGGCCATGCTATTTAATTTTTCTCTCATTATGGCCGTAGAAAGTGTGATTGAACTATATTTTGTACAGCTTATTGTTAGACAGACTCTGAGTGAATAGGATATCTAAAACTATCTCTGGGAAACATTTAACACAGCCTTTCGAATTGCCCACATTTCAGTACCATACTTGACTAATGTCATTACCGTAACTTCCAGTATTTTAGTCTTGGATCGCAGACTTATTCGTCCAAACTTTTTCCTACTACGAAAATACACCTTTGGGTTAAGTGCTTCAGAAATGTTATTGGTTCTTACCGTGGATATTAAAACTATTGGTTTTGGATGACCAAACTTCGCTGGTGTCATCGGTTATTTCTTTGGAACGAGGGTCAATGGTGTGACTCTGTAAGCTCAGTCAGTTTCAAACCAGCTCTAAATGGGTACCTGGAGAAATCTGGGGGGAAAACATGAGATGCATCGGGTGATTTACCCCCAACCCTATAATTCACTCCTGGCCGAAGGCATTGAATCAGGAGATCGGCACCTGTGCAACGCACACCTTTGGTCAGCATGTGAAAGCGTTTTTTTAACTTGTTTCACCTTCTTTGATGCTGCATTTTATTCCCCTTTTGCCCTAAATTCGTTATTCTACCCATTTTATTTCTCTTGTCAAGCTGATTAGAAGCTTCAATTCTTTTTTTTCTGGTTGGTACAGTTCTGATTTCCAATGATCACAATTTAGCCCGTTTTGAGCTTATTAAAAAATGAGGCTTGAAGATAAAAAGGACCCAAAAAATTTCAACTGTGCAGCTTTAAATGAGTTTCACATGGTCACAATAAAGTTAGACCTTACAACTTAAATTTTTGATGTAACAGCAAACAGGGAAAAACTGGAAAGAGGAATGTTTTGAAGATAGCACAAATTAAAAATGATACTTTAGTGATTTTAAGTCACAGTATTCAGGAAATTCATTATTCCATGTAACTTCTCGTTTTTCGTATGATGGAAAGGAATTAACTTTTTCGTAACTCATTGATCGGAATTTCTTAAAAACGATTGCGTGCAGCGCACAATGTAAGTTTTGGTTTCCTAGTCCATCTCTCCCGTGAGCTAAGTCCACGCTCAATGATTTCAAGTTTATGGGAAATGGTCACTAAGTGGATGCACGAACATAAGTCACGAAATCGTAGCTTTGATCTTAAAATTGATTATATTTCAGTAAAAGTATTTTATTTGCTTAAAGAAGAGAGTATAAATACTTGTTTTTGGGAAATCAATTTATATGATCTTTATCCTTAAATAAATTAACTAGAGGCTCTAAATCTAGTCGATCAGCCATAAACTAGTCATTACCATATAATCATAATCTGCACTATAATCTGTAATTAATATCACGTAATCCATAATCACGATCTGTATATATAATCCTGATCATATAGTCTATAATCTAGATGGATATCAAACATCTAATCTTTATTTTAGCTTCAAGGTTTTAATGTTTAGCTACAAAATAGCTACTAATTAATGTGAGTCTGAGAATTGTGATTATCTGAATGTCTTAAAGTCTCTTAAATTGCTTACCCCCTCAATGTAAAGTGAATTTTGGGACATCCCCTAAAAACTTACCAAGTTATATACCCGACTCCAAAGTAGATATAGAAATATTCGAGAAGTTTATTTTAAGGTCCATTTCCTTTGCAGAACAGACCACAAAATGTTGGAATGATACTTCTTTCCTGAAGGAAGATACCACTTTTTCTTGCATTCCACGATCCTCTCCGTCAGAAGCATACTCACCGATAAACTACCAATCACCATCAGTGAAACAGTTCATAGTCAAGGTCAGTGTTCATTCATAATCTATGACATAACTCCCCTCGGCAAAGTTAAGGAGAAAAATCTTGCAGTTTCATTGCTTGATTTGCTTTCCAGATTATCCCATGAGCGTCACATGAAAACCTCGCTTAAGTGTCATTTTCTCTTGCCGCTTTCTAAGAAGACTGGAAAGCAAGTCAATCTTCAATTATTTTATCCAATTATTTATATTAAAAAGCCGTTGATAATGTTAGAAACATGCGAGAATGGAAATTTTTCTCTTTTTATGCAATCTTAGATCATTCTCTATGATAATTCTTAGCAATATCATAATCCTGGCTCTGTAAAAGGATAAATCTGAAACTAACGAATCCAAATATGTAAAAATATTTTCCTTTCAGTACAAGTTATACCTGTAAACTTTTCGAAAATCATGGTTGCAGCACGGCCCCTAGTTAGTGCAAATTTAAAATGCGCTTTGAAGTAACGCTGTCTAGTCAAAAAATTACACTTTGAAGCTGATTCAGGTATGGTAACAATCATTTTAGTTAATCTTAATTGAAAATATTATTGTGAAAAAACAATGGATGGGAATTCCAAAAAGAGCCTGAAACCTCTAGAAAAAAGCCCTTGATCAAATGAGAAGCGCATTATTGGAATCACTATGGTCGAAAACCCTATTCACAACAATTTTTATTTAAACAGATGAGCGAGTTGCCCTATTTGAACTTCTTTTACGCCACTAAGTCACATTTCGAACCTGTTAAGATCGCATGCAAGGTTTACAAGACTATAAACCTTAATTAACTACTTCTTTTATTCTAACAGGTCACATTACGCCCCTAGGTCATATTTTGAACCTCTTTTAACTCAGACTTCAGGTTTACGAAATACATACCTTAATTCACTATTTTTTTCCATTCTATACAGATGAACAAGTTGCCTTGATTTGAACCTCTTTTAAGCTACTAGGTCACAGTTTGAACCTCTTTTAGTTCACACGTAAGATTTACGAAATGTAAACCTTAACTCACTGCTTTGTCTTATGCTTAAAAGATGAGCAGCCTGCCTTATTTTGGACTTCTTTTAGGTTTACGAAATGTACACATTAATTCACTCCTTTTCCCTATTCTAAACAGATGAACAAGAAGTCTTATTTCGGCCTTCTTTTTTGCCACGATGTCATGTTTAAACTTCATTTTGGTCACACCTATGAGTTACGAGATGTAAACCTTTATTTACTACTTTTTCCTATTCTAAACAGATGAGCAAGTTGCCTTATTTTGAATGTCTTTAACGCCATTAGGTTACATTTTAAACCTCTCTTAGGTTACATGTAGGCCTAAGGTTTAATTACTGTTAACCTTAATTCAGTACCTTGTCTTCTTCTATACTGATTAACATGCTGCCTTATCTTGAACCTCTTCCAAGCAACTATCAAACATTTTGGACATCTTTTGGGTTAAATATAGGGTTTACGAAATATAAAGCTAAATCCACTTCTTTTTTTTATTCTAAACGTGTGAGCAAGCTGCCTTATTTTGAACATCTTTTGTTCTACTAGGTCACATTTGTAACCTCTTTTAGGTCCCATATAAGGTTTACTAAGCGTAAATCTTAATTATCTATATTTTGTTTAGCTTAAACAGATGAAAAAACTGCCGTAATTTTAAGGGTCATATTTTTTGGAATGAAACTCTAAATTCAATACTTTTTTTTAATCGAAATAAATGAGCACGTTGCCAATTTTAAACCTCTTTTAAAACCACTAAGTTATATTCTGAGCCTCTTTTAGGTTACGTGTAAGGCTTAAGCCATGTAAAAATTAATTTACCACTTTTCTTATTATAAGCAGATGAACAAGCTTCATTATTTTGAACCTCTTTTACGCCTCTCTATTTGGCAATAAGTTTTCTTTTTCAACTGTGAATGACATGTATATGACTTTATGTACTATATGATCTCTTTATGCAAGGATAATGCCTTTTTTAGTTCATTAATTTAAAAAAACTTTCCGAAAAATAGGTTTTTCAAAGAAAAGTAAAGGCCATTTCAAACTTAAGCTCAGGAGATATGAATACCTGTTAAAATTCAAACCCAAAACGACCAGAAATTATGTACTATTAAAGAATAAATGAAACCCAAAATGAACAGAAATTAAATAAACAATCATAGCAAAAAACATACAACAAGTGTACATACAACATACAACAATCTTAAAGCGAGTAATGCTTAGATTGAATATGAAAATCAAGTTAAAACGAAAAAAATAGTTTGCTATTAAAGCATAAATGAAACTTAAAACGAACAGAAATTAAATAAACAATCAATTCGAACAAACATACAATATATATTAATGTAAATGAATAAATAAATCTTAAAACGAGTGAAACTTAAATTGAATATGCAAATCAAGTATGAATCGAATAAAAATAACTACAAAAAAGAGTTTGGGTATCGCCTCACTGCAGAAGCCTAAAACCTACTGCGTCATTGGCTCCTTACTGAATTAAATAAAAAAAACAAGTTTTTTTTAACTGAAAGTAAGGAACGACGTTAAAACTTAAAACGAACAGAAATTATTCCGTATATGAAAGGGGCTGTCCCCTCCTCAACGCCTCGCTCTTTACGCTAAATATTTTTTGTTGTTTGAAAAAATAGAGCTGTGAGAAAGTCAAAATTTAGCCAAAACAGTGAGGCATTGAAAAGGGGATAACCTCTTTTATATACATAATAATTTCTGCTTTTTTTTAGTTTTAATGTCGCTCTTGCATTCAGCTAAAAAAAACTTGTTTTTTTTATTCATTTTTTGAAAGTTTTTTAATTAATCATGAGTTTGATATTGGATAAACGTACATGAATAATTACAACAAAATTTGGATATTATATTTGGTTAAATGGCTTTCTCAAAACTTGTTTAATTTTATTTACGAACGTTTTTATTAGTAATAAATATACGTAACTTACGAATTAACTTACGTAACGAACTTCTATATTCATAAATTTGTAACACGTATATTAGGGGGTTCGCCCTTTAGTCAATACCTTGCTCTTTAAACTATAGTTCGAATTTTTTTTCCAGTTCTTTAAAAATGACCTCTTAATCACAATCAGTTGATCAGTTGAAAAACTTGTTTTTTTTTTTTATTTAATTCCTGATCTTTTTCTTTAATAATGCTGGGAAATCCGGGGCGCCCGTCATGGCAATGTCCCTTCCCCCATGAAAACTTCCTTCATGGAAAGATCCTTCCATATAGCCCCCGACCCTCTCCTGCCCCCAACTACCAGAAAAAATCTCCTCTGAAAAAGTCTGTATACTTCCCAATAACCAATACTAGGCTATATGTTAACATTGAGTAAAGTTCATAACTTTCAGCCCTCCCCCTGGGGACTTTGGGGGATCAAGTCATCCTAAAAGACATTTTTTTCATATTTTCGACCATGCTGAACAAAATGGTTATCTCAAAATTTTGATCGGGTGACTTTGGGAAAAAAATGAGCATGGGAGGGGGCCTAGTTGCCCTCCATTTTTTTGGGTCACTTAAAAAGGGCACTAGAACTTTTAAATTCCGTTCCAATGAGCCCTCCTACGATATTCTAGGACCACTGGGTCGATACGATCACCCCTGGAAAAAAAAAACAACAAACAAACAAAACAACAAAGAAACATGCATCCGTGATCTTTCTTCAGGCAAAAACTGTAAAATTCCACATTTTTGTAGACAGGAGCTTGAAACCTCTGCAGTAGGGTTCTCTGGTAGGCTGAATATGATGGTGTGATTTTCATTAAGGTTCTATAACCAGGTTTTTGAAGTTAAAGAAGAGGGCAGTATCCAAATATTGTTTGTAGTGAAACCACATTTGTCTTGACCAATCTTGGAAAGAACTAATATATTAAACTGAATATTTGATGTATAATGATATTAATTGCTGAAAGCTCATCAGTTCAAAAATTTACTGTAATTTTAATATTTATTTTCAATATTAAGTACAAAAGAAAACATTTGTAACATAATTCGTTTTCAGTAAAGCGCCAATGACGCAGTAGGTTTTAGGCTTCTGCAGTGAGGCGATACCCAAACTCTTGTTTGTAGTTATTTTTATTCGATTCAAACTTGATTTGCATATTCAATTTAAGTTTCACTCGTTTTAAGATTTATTTATTCATTTACATTAATATCTATTGTATGTTTATTCGCATTGATTGTTTATTTAATTTCTGTTCGTTTAAAGTTTCATTTATACTTTAATAGCAAACTATTTTTTTTTTCGTTTTAACTTGATTTTAATATTCAATCTAAGCATTACTTGCTTTAAGATCTATTTATTCATTTATATTATTACTTGTTGTATGTTTTTTGCTATGATTGTTTATTTAATTTCTGTTCGTTTTGGGTTTCATTTATTCTTTAATAGTAATTTCTAGTCGTTTTGAGTTAGAATTTTAACAGGTATTCATATCTCCTGAGCTTAAGTTTAAAATGACCTTTACTTTTCTTTGAAAAACTTATTTTTCGGAAAGTTTTTTTTAAATTAATTTTTGTTCGTTTTGAAACTTTTGCAAAAAGTTTCAAGTTTTTATTGCATGGGGGAGGGGGTTGCTTACTGTCCGATTATTCTTGGCTTTAAAAAACGGATCTAGAACTTTCAATTTAAATCGAATGAGGCTTTTTTCAAAGTCTATACGATTACCTCTTTGATAAAAACCTTATATATGAACATTAGGCAGCTTCCATAACTTGTGGACAGCGTTTGGCAACAATGAATGGATTGAAAAAATAGCTCCAATAAGGGTGTTTTGACCATTTCACTTGCTGACACAAAGGGATCACGACTGTTTGGAATTGACCTTAATAGGATTTTGTGTGCCAAAGCAATTTTCCATCTATCACAGAGTATGTATTTTAACCTTATAATTGGATAATTATAATAGATTTACTATGTGTTCTTCCCATATAAAACTTTACCTTATTAAAGTCTTTGGGGTGGGGGCGGCGTAGTTGGCAAAAGGAAGAAAATTTTAGCGTAGACAGTAGGAGAGGGGGAGGTTGAAGACTCATCCAATACGGGGCGGAACTTCACTTATCTCCTCCGTTCCCGATTTAGAAGATGAGACCGACTCATTGGACTGTAGATTGTTGGACCGTTTGAGTTGTGGAAGACGTTAAAATACTCAAAAATACTTTATATTTTAGTTACTTTAGGATTTATTTCATAGATTGTGGAATGGTGAGCCCCCTGGCCCATCATTTGGGTGAACCTCAACTGATAATATGCAATTTTGATTAATTGTTCCGTGATATGTGCATATATTATTCTATATATGTTATTTTGAGTTATACTTTTATCGCATTGCGTTCATTTTTAAGGCTTAAGATAAAAACTGAAACCTTAGCGGAGACAGTGGTGGGGGGAAGATTCCCCCCTGACATGCATAATTGAGCAGCCACAGAGAAAGTAATACAAATGAAATTAATCTGTCTTTTGAAAATGTCTTTTTCAAAAGACACGAACAAAATCGTCTAAAGGAACCTGAAGTGCTATCTCTGACATTTCCGTTGATTCTTTATTCCCGTTACTTTCAGATGTAAAATTTAGAATATTATCGAATGGGTTTAGTCGTCCCCTCCTTGAATAGTTCACATTTGGAAAAACCACCCCTGGGAAATTTCTCCTCCCTCAAAGAACATATTCTTTTCCTACTGATAATTCCCCCGCGTTAAATTCCACCCAGCTGAAATTTCCCAGCCGTGGAATATACTCCCCCAAACATAATCCCCTCAGATAATTTCGGATATTCATAAAAATGGAAGCTGATATTTTTACTCAACTTTTTAGGTCAGAAGCAATGGTATAGCGTTACCTAAGTAAAGAGCCATAAGGGTTCAATGATTAATACTTATTTATTTTTCCAGGGGCACTTTATTTGGAAGAGGTGGTCGACTCAACTTTAGAACGGGGTTCATTGAATTACAAATTAAAATTTATAGTGCCCTTACACCAGGGGTGGATCCAGGATTTTTTAGGGGGGCGCAAAATATAGTTGATCCGATAAATTTGCTTTAGGAGCAGGTCTAATTAACGCAATCTTGCGTTAAGTAAGTAAATTACATTACATTAAACTACGTTAGGGGTGGGGTGCCCATCTCGCCCCTCCCCTGGATCCGCCACTGCCTTACACTCTCTGTTTCTTTCCTTGTTAGGGAGGAGAGCAGGTGCCTAATAGGTGTGTGTTAATACCAAAACATTCTAACTCTCATTGGGCCTTCAAGTATAAGCAGAGCTGAAAAGGAGGGGCGGGGGAAAAGGACGTGAGGGGGGGGGAGTTATTTGCCCTTCGATCGATTTTGAATCGTAAGAGCTGGATTAGTACTTCCAATTTCCAATCAAATGAGCCCTCTCTGAAGTTTTTCCGAGAATCCCTTCCTGCCCCCGGGCCCTGGGGGGTTTTGTTGACGCCCGAGTTTTGTTACTTAACCTTTCAACTATTTTGAACAAAATTTTTATCTGATGCATTTAGGGCGTGGAGGAGGTGGGGGGCTTGTTGCCCAGCAATCTCTTTTGACTCTTAAAAAGTGAACAAAAACTTCAATTTCCAATCAAATAAGCCCTCTCTAAAGTTTATACGAGTATCCCTTCCATAAAAAATAATATGAAGGATTCGGAGAATCCTTAAATCACAACCCTTGCCCTTAGGGCTGTGGGAGAGTTGTTATCCCCAAAGACCTAATTTATAGACCTTAAAACTACGTTTAATAAAATGAATGTCTCAAAATTTTGATTGGATGTGTTTGGGGAAAAGTCGGGCGTGAGAGGGGGGCTAGTTGCCCTCAAATCACTTTCGCCTATTAAAAATGGAACTATCCCTTTGAATTTCAAATCAAATGTGCCTTTTTTGAAGTTTCAAGACACCGCCTTCTATAAAAACCTTATATGCCCCCAGGGTATAACTTAAAACCCTTGCCTTGAGGGTTGTGGGGGAGTGTCCTGCTCAAAAACATATTTTCTATCTGAAAATCAACTACGCTGAACAAAATGGCTACCTCAAAATTTTGATTGGATGTGGTTGGGGGAATGATCGGCGTGGGGGGGCTAGTTGCCCTCCAATCACTTTCGACTATTAAAAAGGGCACTAGCTTTTTGAATTTCCAATCGAATGAGCCTTTTTTGAAGTTTCTACGACAACACCTTCTACAAAAACTTTATATACCCCCAGGGCATAACTTAAAACCCTTGCCCTGAGGGTTGTGGGGGAGATTCCTCCTCAGAAACATACTTTCTATCTGGAAATCAACTACACTGAACAAAATGGCTATCTCAAAATTTTGATTGGATGTGTTTGGGGGAATGATGGGAGTGGGGAGTAGAAGTGACCCTATAACTCCCACGATCTCACCACCCCTTCGAATCCCGATCCGGACACTTTTTTTTAAAACTCCCACGATCACCACGTGGTTTATGGTTTTCTCACTGAGAATGAAAAAACAGGAATTTTTTCACTTGGAAAAACAGGAATTTTCTCACATTTCCAATCTTAGGTCTGAGGGATAAACGTTCTTTAGGTCAGAGAGAAAAATTAATATTCGATTTTTAAATAGGGCTTCATTGATCTTTAGTGTCAGGAATTATAAATGACATCACTTGTTATCTTGGAATTATGCGGGAGTCTAAAGAGATAGAAATTCTATTTTTAAATACGGCTTCACGGAGCTTTAAGTCGGAGAGATAAATTGATATTCTAACGAAACCCTAATAGTTTAGCTAGGAAAATTTATGAGATGAAGAGATTAACGTAGGAAAGGGTTTCCTAGAAATTTGAAATGTGAAAGCACAGAGATGCCAATAACAAAGGAATACGCTGAATTTACGTTTAGGGGATTATTTGGGCGAAACCGTTTTAGACATTTTAGGGAATTATTTCGGCGAAACAGATAGAGACATTTTAAAAGAAGATTTTAGGAAAGGTTTTAGAAGAGAATTTGAGGGTCAAACTCTATGGTCGTTATAATACACAAGTTCCATTTGAACAGTGTTTTGAGGTCCTCTACCACAACCCCAAGGGCTTCCAACCCCCCTACCCAACCCCAAAGGAAGCCCCCGGTACTCAAAGGTCCCCCAAGCTCCCAAAGAGCCCTAGCCCCCCCAAACGCCCTCCTCAGACCCTCAAAGGCCCTCCCCTGGTCCTCAAAGGGCCCCCGGACCCCCAAAGGGTACCCCGGACCCCAAAGGCCCTCCCCTGGTCCTCAAAGGGCCCCCGGACCCCCAAAGGGCCCCCCGGACCCCAAAGGCCCTCCCCCCAGGTCCTCAAAGGTCCCCCGGGCCTGAGAAGCGCCGCGGGGCAGGAGTGCGCCGCATGGGGATGCGCCGCATGGGGATGCACCGCGGGTCGGGGGAAGCGCCACAGAGATGCGCCGCAGGGATGCGCCGCTTTTTGTTAGAGTTCTAGTTTACTTTAATTTTAGTTAAGAGTTTGATGTTTTACCTTTGAGTTTCAGTTAGAGTTCTGGTTTAGTTTTAGTTAAGAGTTTAGAGTTTTTAGCTTAGAGTTTTTGTTGAAGTTCTAGTTTAGTTTAGTTTTAGTTAATAGTTTAGAGTTTTAGCTTAGAGTCATAGTTTAGAGTTTTTGTTAGAGTTCTAGTTTAGTTTAATTTTAGTTAAGAGTTTAGAGTTTTAGCTTAGAGTCTTAGCTTAGAGTTTTTGTTAGAGTTGAATTTTATTTTAGTTTAATTTAAGAGCTTAGAGTCTTAGCTTGGAGTTTTTGTTGAATTTCTAGTTTAGTTTAGTTTTAGTTAATAGTTTAGATTTATAACTTAGAGTCTTAGCTTAGAGTTTTTGTTAGAGTTCTAGTTTAGTTTAATTTTATTTAAGAGTTTATAGTTTTAGCTTAGTCCTAGCTTAGAGTTTTTTTGTTAGAGTCATAGTTCAGTTTAATTTTAGTTAAGAGTTTAATTTTTTTACCTTTGAGTTTCAGTTAGAGTTCTAGTTTACTTTTAGTTAAGAGTTTGGTGTATTACCTTAGAGTCTTATCTTGGACTTTTTTTGATGTCCAGTTTAGCTCAGTCTTAGTTAATATATTAGAATTTTAACTTAGAGTTTTTTTGTTAGAATTCTATTTTATTTTTATTTTAGCTAATATTCTTATTTTTTTTTACCTATTAGTTTAAGTTAGAGTTGAGTTTTAGTTTAGTTTTATTTAATAGTTTGATGTTTTACCTTAGAGTCTTAGCTTAGAGTTTTAATTTGAGTTCTAGTTTAGTTTAGTTTTAGTTAAGATTTTAGAATTTTAGCTTAGAGTTTTTTTGTTAGAGTTCTAGTTTAGTTTAATTTTAGCTAAGAGTTTGATTTTTTTACCTATGGGTTTCAGTTAGAGTTCTAGTTTAGTTTTAGTTAAGAGTTTAGAGTTTTTAGCTTAGATTTTTTATTGAAGTTCTTGTTTAGTTTAGTTTTAGTTTATAGTTTAGAGTTTTAGCTTAGAGTCTTAGCTTAGAGTTTTTGTTATAGTTCTAGTTTAGTTTAATTTTAGTTAAGAGTTTGATGTTTTACCTTTGAGTTTCAGTTAGAGTTCTAGTTTAGTTTAGTTATAGTTAAGAATTTAGAGTTTTTAGCTTAGAGTCTTAGCTTAGAGTTTTTGTTAGAGTTCTAGTTTATTTTAGTTAATAGTTTAGAGTTTTAGCTTAGAGTCTTAGCTTAGAGTTTTTGTTAGAGTTCTAGTTTATTTTAATTTTATTTTAGAGTTTAGAGTTTTAGCTTAGTCTTAGCTTAGAGTTTTTTTGTTAGAGTTCTAGTTTAGTTTAATTTTAGTTAAGAGTTTGATTTTTTTACCTTTGAGTTTCAGTTAGAGTTTTAGTTTAGTTTTAGTTAAGAGTTTGGTGTTTTACCTTAGAGTCTTAGCTTAGAATTTTAATTTGAGTTCTAGTTTAGTTTAGTTTTAGTTAATATTTTATAATTTTAGCTTAGAGTTTTTTTTTTATAGTTATATTTTATTTTAATTTTATATAATATTTTTATTTTTTTACCTATTAGTTTCAGTTATAGTTATAGTTTAGTTTTATTTAAGAGTTTTGTGTTTTACCTTAATGTCATAGCTTAGAGTTTTTAGTTAGAGTTCTAGTTTAGTTTAGTTTTGGTTAAGAGTTTAGAATTTTAGCTTAGAGTCTTAGCTTAGAGTTTTGTTCTAGAGTCCTAGTTTATTTTAGTTTTAGTTAAGAGTTTAGAGTTTTTGTTGAAGTTTTAGTTTATTTTACTTTTAGTTAATAGTTTAGAGTTTTAGCTTAGAGTCTTAGCTTAGAGTTTATGTTAGAGTTGAAGTTTAGTTTATTAATATTTAATAGTTTAGAGTTTTAGCATAGAGTCTTAGCTTAGAGTTTCTGTTGTAGTTCTAGTTTAGTTTACATGTATTTAAGAGTTTAGAGTTTTATCTTAGATACCTAGATTAGAGTTTTAGTATAGTTTAGTTTTAGTTAAGATTTTAGTTTTAGCTTAGATTTTTTTTTTTTATAGTTATAGTCTAGTTTAATTTTATGTAATAGTTTGATTTTTTAAATCTTAGTTTCATTTAGAGTTATATTTTATTTTTATTTAATAGTTTATAATTTTATATTAATTTCTTATATTAGAGTTTTATGTTAGAGTTAGAGTTTATTTTAGTTTTTGTTAAGATTTTAGAATTTTAGCTTAGAGTTTTTTTTGTTAGAGTTCTAGTTTAGTTTAATTTTAGCTAAGAGTTTGATTTTTTACCTCTGAGTTTCAGTTAGAGTTCTAGTTTAGTTTTAGTTAAGAGTTTAGTGTTTTAACTTAATGTCTTAGCTTAGAGTTTTTATTCTAAATTTTTCGGTGGAAGATAGAAAAAGTAATACTATACTTGTGAATATTTTCACGGAACATAAAAAGCTCTAGTTCAATTTTAAATTTTCTCAACGAAGTGAGGAAAAGTTCAACTTCCCTACTGAATTTTACCAAAGAACACAATTCAATTCTAATTTATCAAGAGAAAATAAAAATCTTCCACTTTAGTTCTTTATTTCACAAAGACATAAAGAAATTTAAAGTTCAATTCTAAATTTTTCAGTGGAAGATAGACAAAGTAATACCATACTTGTGAATGTTTTCACGGAACATAAAAAGTTCTAGTTCAATTTAAAATTTTCTCAACGAAGTGAAGAAACGTTAAAGTTCTCTTATGAATTTTTCCAAAGAACACAATTCAATTTTAATTTATCCAGAGAAAATAAAAATCTTCCACTTCAGTTCTTTATTTCACAAAGCCATAAAGAATTTTGCAGTTCAATTCTAAATTTTTCAGTGGAAGATAGAAAAAGTAATACCATACTTGTGAATATTTTCACGTAATATAAAAAGCTCTATTTCAATTTAAAATTTTCTCAACAAAGTGAAGAAAAGTTCAAGTTCTCTACTGAATTTTACCAAAGAACACAATTCAATTCTAATTTCTACAGAGAAAACAAAACTCTTCCACTTAAGTTCTATATTTTACAAAAGCATAAAGAAATTTAGAGTTCAATTCTAAATTTTGTCGTTGGAAGATAGAAGGAGTAATACCATATTTGTGAATATTTTCCTGGAAGATAAAAAGTTCTAGTTCAATTCAAAATTCTCTCAACGAAGTGAAGAAGAATTCTAGTTCTCTTCTGAATTTTACCAAAGAACACAATTCAATTCTAATTTCACCAGAGAAAATAAAAATCTTCCACTTAAGTTATTTATTTCACAAAGACATAAAGAAATTTAAAGTTCAATTCTAAATTTTTCCGTGGAAGATAGAAAAAGTAATACCATACTTGTGAATATTTTCTCGAAAATATGAAAAATTTAAAATACTGTTCCAAATTTTTCACAGAAGATAAAAAAGTTCAAGTTCTCTTCGGAATTTTACCAAAGAACATAATTCAATTCTAATTTCTTCAGAGAAAACAAAAATCTTACACTACAGTTCTTTATTTCACAAAGACATAAAGAAATTTAGAGTTCAATTCTAAATTTTTCGATGGAAGATAGAAAAAGTAATACCATACTTGTGAATATTTTCTCGGAAGATAAAAATTTCTAGTTCAATTTAAAATTTTCTCAACGAGGTGAAGAAAAATTAAAGTTCTCTTCTGAATTTTACCAAAGAACACAATTCAATTCTAATTTCACCAGAGAAAATCAAAATCTTCCACTTAAGTTCTTTATTTCACAATGACATAAAGAAATTTAAAGTTCAATTCTAAATTTTTCGGTTGAAACAAGAAAAAGTAATACCATACTTGTGAATATTTTCCCGGAAGATAAAAAGTTCTTGTTCAATTTAAAAATTTTTCAACGAAGTGAGGAAAAATTCAAGTTCTGTTCTGAATTTTAGCGGAGAACACAATTCAATTCTAATTTCACCAGAGAAAATAAAAATCTTCCACTTCAGTTCTATATTTCACAAAGACATAAAGAAATTTAAAGTTCAATTCTAAATTTTTCGGTGGAAGATAGAAAAAGTGATACCATGCCTGTGAATAGTTTCTCGAAATGATGAAAAATTTAAAATACTGTTCAAAATTTTTCACAGAAGATAAAAAAGTTCAAGTTATCGTCGGAATTTTAACAAAGAACACAATTAAATTCGAATTTCACCAGAGAAACTAAAAATCTTCCACTAAAGTTATTCATTTCAGAAGAGACATAAAGAAATTTAAAGTTCAATTCTAAATTTTTCGGTGGAAGATAGAAAAAGTAATACCATACTTGTGAATATTTTCCCGGACGATAAAAAGTTCTAGTTCAATTTACAATTTTCTCAATGAAGTGAAGAAAACTTCAAGTTCTCTTCTCAATTTTACTAAAGAACACAATTCAATTCTAATTTCACCAGAGAAAATAAAAATCTTCCACTTCAGTTCTTCATTTCACAAGGACAAAGAAATTTAGAGTTCAATTCTAAATTTTTCGGTGGAAGATAGAAAAATTAATACCATACTTGTGAATATTTTAACGGAAGATAAAAAGTTCTAGTTCAATGTAAAATTTTCTCAATGAAGTGAATAAAATTTCAAGTTCTCTTCTGAACTTTACCAAAGAACACACTGCAATTCTAATTTCTCAATAGAAAATAAAAATCTTCCACTTCAATTTTAAGTTCCACAATGAAATGAAGAAATTTAAAGTTATATTCTAAATTTTTAGATGAAAGATAGAAAAAGTAATACTATGATTGTGATTATTTTCAATGAAGATAAAAAGTTTCACTTTACTTATAAATTTTCTTAAATTCAGTTATGATTTTTCTCAATGAGATGAAAAATTTTAAGTTCTGTTCCAAATTTTTCATAGAAGATAGAAAAAGTTATACATTGATTGTGAATATTCAACATGAAGATAAGGAACTCCACTTTAATTCAGAGCTTTCTCGAAGAAGAGAAAAATGTTCAAGTTCTCTTTGAATTTTCTTAAAGAAGAGAAAAAAGTTAGCTCAATTCTGAATTTTACCAATGAAAAGGAAAAAACCTTCCACTTCAGTTCATAATTTCTCACAGACATAAGAAATTTAAAGTTCAGTTCTAAATTTTTCTGTAGAAGATAGGAAAAGTTATACTATGATTGTGATTATTTTCCAGTGAAGATAAAAAGTTTCACTTTAATTATAATTTTCTTAAATTCAGTTACAATTTTTTGCAATGAGATGAAAAATTTAAAGTTATGTTCCAAATTTTTCATAGAATATAGAAAAAATTGTACATTGATTTTGAATCTTTGACATGAAGATAAGGTGCATCACTTTAATTCTGAGTTTTCTTGAAGAAGTGCAAAATGTTCAAGTTCTCTTCTGAATTTTCTTAAAAAAGATAAAAAAGTTAGCTCAATTCTGAATTTTACCAATGAAAATGAAAAAAGTTTCCACTTCAGTACATAATTTCTCAAAGACATACAAAATTCAAAGTTCTCTTCTAATTTTTCCACGAAAATAAAAAAGGTTCCACTTCAGTTCTGGTTTTTTCTCAAAGAGATGAAAAATTAAAAGTCCAATACTAATTTTAAATTAAATTTTGGCTCCTTTGTCTTATGGATTTACACATAAAATTTCTAAATTAGAAAATGAGTGACTTCATCTACTATTAAAGACAATCGATCAAACTCTTTCATCTAACCTCCAAAACACTAGGGTAGGGAAGGTTTTAATAAATATTAATAAATAAATATAAACATTTCTTGTGTTTAAGTTAGGTTAGGTTAGGTTAACTTATCATGTGTGCTCATGATAAGTTAACCTAACCTTTTCTGGGGTGTATGGTTAGGTTATATTAGGCTAGATTAAGTTAGGTTAGGTTAGGTTAGGTTAAGTTAGGTTAGGTTAGCCTACGTACGCTTCACTTAGGTTAGCTTAGGTTAGGTGAGAGACAGGCAAAAAGTTAGGTGTATGATTAGGTTAGGTTAGGTTAGATTAAGTTAGGTTAGGTTAAGTTAGGTTAGGTTAGGTTAGCCTACGTACGCGCTAAAAAGTTTTATTGTAGATAAATAAAACTTTTTATCTTCACTGGAAAATAATCACAATCATAGTATAACTTTTCCTATCTTCTACAGAAAAATTTAGAACTGAACTTTAAATTTCTATGTCTTTGAGAAATTATGAACTGAAATGGAAGGTTTTTTCATTTTCATTGGTAAAATTCAGAATTGAGCTAACTTTTTTCTCTTCTTTAAGAAAATTCAGAAGAGAACTTGAACATTTTGCACTTCTTCGAGAAAGCTCTGAATTAAAGTGGAGTTCCTTATCTTCATGTTGAATTTTCACAATCAATGTATAACTTTTTCTATCTTCTATGAAAAATTTGGTACAGAACTTAAAATTTTTCATCTCTTTGAGAAAAATCAGAACTGAATTTAAGAAAAATTATAAATACAGTGAAACTTTTTATCTTCATTGAAAATAATCACAATCATAGCATTACTTTATCTATCTTTCATCTAAAAATTTAGAATATAACTTTAAATTTCTTCATTTCACTGTGGAACTTAAAATTGAAGTTGAAGATTTTTATTTTCTATTGAGAAATTAGAATTGCAGCGTGTTCTTTGGTAAATTTCAGAAGAGAACTTGGACTTTTCTTCACTTCTTTGAGAAAATTTTACATTAAACTAGAAGTTTTTATCATACGTAAAAATATTCACAAGTATGATATTACTTTTTCTATCTTCCACCAAAAAATTTCGAATTGAACTCTAAATTTCTTTGTCCATCTAAAATGAAGAACTGAAGTGGAAGATTTTTATTTTCTATGGTGAAATTAGAATTGAATTGTGTTCTTTAGTAAAATTGAGAAGAGAAATTGAACTTTTCTTCACTTCGTTGAGAAAATTGTAAATTGAACTAGAACTTTTTATCTTCCGGGAAAATATTCACAAGTATGGTATTACTTTTTCTATCTTCCACCGAAAAATTTAGAATTGAACTTTAAATTTCTTTATGTCTTTGTGAAATAAATAACTGTAGTGGAAGATTTTTATTTTCTCTGGAGAAGTTAGAATTGAATTGTGTTCTTTGTTAAAATTCCGAAGAGAACTTGAACTTTTTTATCTTCTGTGAAAAATTTTGAACAGTCTTATAAATTTTTCATCATTTCAAGGAACTATTCACATGCATGGTATCACTTTTTCTATCTTCCATCGAAAAACTTAAAAATGAACTTTAAATTTATGTGTATCTTTTTGAAATATAGAACTGAAGTGGAAGATTTTTATTTTCTTTGGTGACATTAGAATTGTATTGTGTTCTTTGGTAAAATTCAGAAGAAAACTTGAATTTTTCCTCACTTCGTTGAGAAAATTTTAAATTGAACTAGAACTTTTTATCTTCCGGGAAAATATTCACATGTATGGTATTACTTTTTCTTGTTTCCACCGAAAAATTTAGAATTGAACTTTAAATTTATTTATGTCATTGTGAAATAAAGAACTTAAGTGGAAGATTTTGATTTTCTCTGGTGAAATTAGAATTGAATTGTGTTCTTTGGTAAAATTTAGAAGAGAACTTGAATTTTTCTTCACTTCGTTGAGAAAATTTTAAATTGAACTTGAACTTTTTATCTTCCGAGAAAATATTCACAAGTATGGTATTACTTTTTCTATCTTCCATCGAAAAATTTAGAATTGAACTCTAAATTTCTTTATGCCTTTGTGAAATAAAGAACTGAAGTGGAAGATTTTTGTATTTTCTGAAGAAATTAGAATTTAATTATGTTTTTTGGTAAAATTCCGAAGAGAACTTTAATTTTTTTATACTCTGTGAAAAATTTGGGACAGTATTTAAAATCATTCATATCTTCGATAAAATACTCACCAGACTTGTATTAATTTTTCTATCTTCCACGGAAAAATTTAGAATTGAACTTTAAATTTCTTTATGTCTTTGTGAAATAAAGAACTTATGTGGAAGATTTTTATTTTCTCTGGTGAAATTAGAATTGAATTGTGTTCTTTGGTAAAATTCAGAAGAGAACTTGAATTCTTCTTCACTTTGTTGAGAAAATTTTGAATTGAACTAGAACTTTTTATCTTCCAGGAAAATATTCACAAGTATGGTATTACTCCTTCTATCTTCCAACGAAAAAATTTAGAATTGAACTCTAAATTTATTTATAGTTTTGTAAAATACAGAAATTAAGTGGAAGAGTTTTGTTTTCTCTGTAGAAATTAGAATTGAATTGTATTCTTTGGTAAAATTCAGTAGAGAACTTGAACTTTTCTTCACTTTGTTGAGAAAATTTTAAATTGAACTGGAACTTTTTATATTCCTGGAAAATATTCCCAAGTATGGTATTACTTTTTCTATCTTCCACTGAAAAATTTAGAATTGAAATGCAAAATTCTTTTTGTCTTTGTGAAATAAAGAACTGAAGTGGAAGATTTTTATTTTCTCTGGATAAATTAGAATTGTATTGTGTTCTTTGGTAAAATTCAGAAGAGAACTTTAACGTTTCTTCACTTCGTTGAGAAAATTTTAAATTGAACTAGAACTTTTTATGTTCCGTGAAAACATTCACAAGTATGGTATTACTTTTTCTATCTTCCACCGAAAAATTTAGAATTGAACTTTAAATTTATTTATGTCTTTGTGAAATAAAAAACTTAAGTGGAAGATTTTTATTTTCTCTTGATAAATTAGAATTGAATTGTGTTCTTTGGTAAAATTCAGTAGGGAAGTTGAACTTTTCCTCACTTCGTTGAGAAAATTTAAAATTGAACTAGAACTTTTTATGTTCCGTGAAAATATTCACAAGTATGGTATTACTTTTTCTATCTTCCACCGAAAAATTTAGAATAAAAACTCTAAGCTAAGACATTAAGTTAAAACACCAAACTATTAACTAAAACTAAACTATAACTCTAACTGAAACTCAGAGGTAAAAAATCAAACTCTTAGCTAAAATTAAACTAAACTAGAAATCTAACAAGAAAACTCTAATATAAAATTCTAAAATCTTAACCAAAACTAAAATAAACTCGAACCCTAACATAAGACTCTAAGCTAAGAAATTAATCTAAAATTCTAAACTCTTAACTAAAACTAAAATAGAACTCTAACTGAAACTCAGAGGTAAAAAATCAAACTCTTAGATAAAATTAAACTAGACTAGAACTCTAACAAAAAAAACTCTAAGCTAAAACTAAAATCTTAACTAAAACTAAACTATACTAAAACTCTAAGCTAGGTCTCTAAGATAAAACTCTAAACTCTTAACTACATGTAAACTAAACTAGAACTCCAACAGAAACTCTAAGCTAAGACTCTATGCTAAAACTCTAAACTCTTAACTATTAATAAACTAAACTTCAACTCTAACATAAACTCTAAGCTAAGACTCTAATATAAAACTCTAATCTATTAACTAAAAGTAAAATAAACTAAAACTTCAACAAAAACTCTAAACTCTTAACTAAAACTAAAATATACTTGAACTCTAGAAAAAAACTCTAAACTAAGACTCTAAGCTAAACTTCTAAACTCTTAACCAAAACTAAACTAAACTAGAACTCTAACTAAAAACTCTAAGCTATGACATTAAGGTAAAACACCAAACTCTTAACTAAAACTAAACTAGAACTCTAACTGAAACTCATAGGTAAAAAAATCAAACTCTTAGCTAAAATTAAACTAAACTAGAACTCTAACAAAAAACTCTAAGCTAAAATTCTAAAATCTTAACTAAAACTAAACTAAACTAGAACTCAAATTAAAACTCTAATCTAATACTATAAGGTAAAACACAGAACTATTAACTAAAAATAAAATAAAAATCTAACTGAAACTCAAATGTAAAAAAATCAAACTCTTAACTAAAATTAAACTAAACTAGAACTCTAAAAAAAAAACTCTAAGCTAAGAATAAGATAAAACTCTAAACTCTAAAATAAAATTAAAATAAACTAGAACTCTAACAAAAACTCTAAGCTAAGACTCTAAGGTAAAACTCTAAACTATTAACTAAACTATACTAGAACTTCAACAAAAACTATAAGCTAAGACTCTAAGATAAAAACTCTAAATTCTTAACTATAACTAAACTAAACTAGAACTCCAACTGAAACTCAAAGGTAAAACATCAAACTCTTAACTAAAATTAAACTAAACTAGAACTCTAACAAAAACTCTAAGCTAAGACTCTAAGCTAAAACTCTAAACTATTAACTAAAACTAAACTAAACTATAACTTCAATAAAAAATCTAATCTAAAAAATATAAAATATTAACAAAAAATAAACTAGAACTCTAACTTAAACTAATATTTAAAAAAATCAAAATCTTAGATAAAATTAAACTAAACTAGAACTCTAACAAAAAAACTCTAAGCTAAAATTCTAAAATCTTAACTAAAACTAAACTAAACTAGAACTCAAATTAAAACTCTAAGCTAAGACTCTAAGGTAAAACATCAAACTCTTAACTAAAACTAAACTAAAACTCAACTCTAACTGAAACTCATAGGTAAAAAAAAATCAAACTCTTAACTAAAATTAAACTAAACTAGAACTCTAACAAAAAAACTCTAAGCTAAGACTAAGCTAAAACTCTAAACTCTAAAATAAAATTAAAATAAACTAGAACTCTAACAAAAACTCTAAGCTAAGACTCTAAGCTAAAACTCTAAACTATTAACTAAAACTAAACTAAACTAGAACTTCAACAAAAACTCCAAGCTAAGACTCTAAGCTCTTAACTAAAACTAAAATAAACTTCAACTCTAACAAAAACTCTAAGCTAAGACTCTAAGCTAAAACTCTAAACTCTTAACTAAAATTAAACTAAACTAGAACTCTAACAAAAACTCTAAGCTATGACTCTAAGCTAAAACTCTAAGCTATTAACTAAAACTAAACTAAACTAGAACTTCAACAAAAACTCTAAGCTAAAAACTCTAAACTCTTAACTAAAACTAACCAAGAACTCTAACTGAAACTCAAAGGTAAAATATCAAACTCTTAACTAAAATTAAAGTAAACTAGAACTCTAACAAAAAGCGGCGCATCCCTGCGGCGCATCCCCTGTGGCGCTTTCCCCGACCCGCGGCGCATCCCCCTGCGGTGCATTCCTGGCCCGCGGCGCTTCTCGGGCCCGGGGGACCTTTGAGGACCGGGGGAGGGCCTCTGGGGTCCGAGGTGCCCTTTGGGGGTCCGGGGGCCCTTTGAGGACCAGGGGAGGGCCTTTGGGGTCCGGGGTGCCCTTTGGGGGTCCGGGGGCCCTTTGAGGACCAGGGGAGGGCCTTTGAGGGTCTGAGGAGGGCGTTTGGGGGGCTGGGGCTCTTTGGGAGCTTGGGGGACCTGTGAGTACGGGGGGCTTCCTTCGGGGTTGGGTCGGGGGATTGGAAGCCTTTGGGGTTGTGGTAGAGGACCTCACAACACTGTTCAAATGGAACTTGTGTATTATAACGACCATAGAGTTTGACCCTCAAATTCTCTTCTAAAATCTTTCCTAAAATCTTCTTTTAAAATGTCTCTATCTGTTTCGCCGAAATAATTCCCTAAAATGTCTAAAACGGTTTCGCCCAAATAATCCCCTAAAAGTAAATTCAGCGTATTCCTTTGGTATTGGCATCTCTGTGCTTTCACATTTCAAATTTCTAGGAAACCCTTTCCTACGTTAATCTCTTCATCTCATAAATTTTCCTAGCTAAACTATTAGGGTTTCGTTAGAATATCAATTTATCTCTCCGACTTAAAGATCCGTGAAGCCGTATTTAAAAATAGAATTTCTATCTCTTTAGACTCCCGCATAATTCCAAGATAACAAGTGATGTCATTTATAATTCCTGACACTAAAGATCAATGAAGCCCTATTTAAAAATAGAATATTAATTTTTCTCTCTGACCTAAAGAACGTTTATCCCTCAGACCTAAGATTGGAAATGTGAGAAAGTTCATGTTTTTCCAAGTGAGAAAATTCCTGTTTTTTCATTCTCAGTGAGAAAACCATAAACCACGTGGTGATCGTGGGAGTTTTAAAAAAAGTGTCCGGATCGGGATTCGAAGGGGTGGTGAGATCGTGGGAGTTATAGGGTCACTTCTACTGTGGGGGGGGCTTATTGCCCTCCAATCACTTTCGTCTATTAAAAAGGGCATTATCCCTTTGAATTTCCAATCGAATTAGCCTTTCTTGAAGTTTCTACGACAACGCCTTCTATAAAAACCTTATATGGCCCCAGGGCATAACTTAAAACCCTTGCCCTGAGGGTTGTGGCGGAGTGTCCTCCTCAAAATATATTTTCTATCTGGAAATCAACTGCGCTGAACCCATTGGCTATCTCAAAATTTTTATTGGATGTGTTTGGGGAAATTATGGGCGTGGGCGGGGGGGGGCTAGTTGCACTCCATTCACTTTCAACTATTAAAAAGGGCACTAGCCCTTTAATTGCCAATCGAATGAGCCTGTTTTGAAGTTTCTACGGCAACGCTTTCTATAAAAACCTTATATGCCCCCAGGGCATAACTTAAAACCCTTGCCCTGAGGGTTGTGGGGGATTGTCCTCCTCAAAAATATATTTTTTTATGGAAATCAACTACGCTGAACAAAATGGCTATCTAAAAACTTTGATTGGATGTGTTTGGGGGAATGATTGGCGTGAGGGGTGCTAGTTGCCCTCCAATCATTTTCGACTATTAAAAGGGGCACTAGAACTCTCGATTTCCAATCGAATGAGCCCCCTTTGAAGTTTCTACGACGACCCCTTCCATATGAAGTGCCTATGGGGAAAAAAAATTATAATAATAAAACATTGGAGCCGTATGGCCTTTACTATAGGCAACGCTACAGCGTTGCCTCTGATCAAAAGAAATTGCTACTCCAAAACCTTCATGGGAAATTCATTTTTTTTTTTTTTTTTTGAAGGCTGAAAACAAACAAAAAATTTTTTTTTTTTTTAATATCCAGGCAAGTATTACCTAAAAAATTCTGGCCAATTAAAAGCTAACCTGACTGTAAAGAACTCTGACATAAAAATTTAAAATGTTTGGTCCCCGCATCCACCTTTGGTGTATCCGTACCTAAAATACAATTAAAAAAAATTTATTCTGGTTGTTTCAGATTATGAAGTTTTTTGGGCAGTGTCACATTTTCTCAGTGTTGCCAAAACTGCTTCGTTAAATTTGAGTCCCTAGAAATTCTTCCCTAGACATTTTTATTTCAACAATCTACTGATTCCCAAGTATAGCTACACCTACAGAGGAAAGCTATGCTATTTTAAGCTGTTTGGTTCCATATTTTTTACTTATTTTTTTTTATTTTTTACCTACGTTTTTTTTTAATTTGGTGCCAGGTGCCCCTGAAACTGCATAGCAGCATATAGAGGCCTTATTATCGAAATTTGTATTTCACTGTCCTTTGTACTTTAAGAATTGGGAAATGAAACTACCATATACAGATTATGGTTTTATGTTTAAATATTTACTATTATAATGCCGCATGCATTGCGTAGCCTTTGTCATTTGAATTGATAGGCGCTTATGAGATTAATGTCAAAAAGTCGCTTTTAAAGAAAACCTTAAGTCACTCAGATGCTCGTTAGGTTGGAAATCAAAGATGCAGGAAAAACCTTTGTAGCTGGGGAAGATTATTTCAATCGGTGGAATGAGTCACGTAGAAAATTGAAATAAATAAAATAGATACGAATAAGACAAGAAAAATAATTAAGAAACTTAGGTTGAGTGGCTGCAGGTATCAACGCAGGATCATTTTTGGGGGAGGGGGCCATACAAATATTCCTTATTTGATAATTTGAATGAGAAGCGCCAGAGATTTGGGAAAGTTAAGGATTTCGGTGAAACCAGGCTCTGAGCTCCCCTCCCCTCCTCTGTACAACCCCTAGCTGATGAAGCACTATGAGAGTTGCATTTTTAGGCTCCTTTAGTTTTCATTAAATAAAAACTTTATGCCAGAATTTCCCTGGGAAGGGGGAGTGTTTGAACCAATCTCAAATAAGGAATTTCCGGAATTCTGCTGTTTATTCCCCCCCCCTTCCGCCTTTCTTTGTCAAATACACAGGAAAAACCTTATTAAATAGGAATATAATCTAAGAATTAGTCACATCGATAATTGAAAGGAAAATTGATGAAATAGATGCAAAATGAGACAAGAAAAAATGAATTAAGAATAGGAAAATGGGACAAAATTTGAGGAAGAAACGGAAAGGTCGAATATTCAGAAAAGTATTTTATTGTTAGCTTAAGAAGTCATTATCTTGGCTAAATTAACTATTAGATTCTAGAAGAACAATTATAAGGTCCCTACCTCCATCCAATTTCTAACAGGCAGAGCTTGAAAATTTAGAATCTTAGCTGAATGAAACAATTAAATCTTGGAAAAATATTTTTAAGGTTCCTATATACACCCTAAGAGCACTGGCTCCAATTGGGAGAGAGGCAGGGGGCCTGTGCCGGAAAATATTTTTCCCCACCCCCAGATTTTAGAAATTATCTTTTTGGGAGGTGTTTTTGTTGAAAAAAGCCTTTTCTGGTATTTTCATGTAAAAAATTTAAAAAACAACGAAAGTTCGTGATATCTTTTATTTTATAACAGCCCTACAATTGTGAAAAAGTTATATTTACGAATTTGCCTTTTTTTTAGTTTTTATTTACAAAAGATGTGTAAATAAATATATTTAACTAAATCAGTGTTCACGGGTTTTAGCTAATAGCTGTTTTGAAGTGTTTATAGATGACGCTGGCATAGAAGGTGTTTTAATCTTTTGTTTTGCTGCCTAAGCTTTTATAAGGAAAATAACTTCTTAATTTAAATTTTCCTATTTGAGCGACGAGAAATTTTATTATGATAAAAAAGGAGTAAGTAAGAATATACTTTTTAAACAATCATAAATAAATTAACCAGCGATCGTACCCTTTAACTAGCAACGGTGTCTGTCGGACGATAAGCATAAAAATAGCAACTTTGCGTTATAGCCTTTGTGAGAGCTGGAGAAAAATATTCTGCTCCCTTTCCTTAGACAGGAGCCTTGAATTAACCCAACTTCCTTCCCCTCCTCCCCCCACAAAAGAATAAAAATCAATAAATGAATGCTAATTTTTATATTCAGTGAAGCATGCATAGTCACTCAAATATCTACAGTTACTTGGCAAATCAAGAAAAAGACATTTTGAAATGATTGTGATGCATAATACCAATTCTGAATTTTCACTTTTAACTAATGCTGAGGGTTAATTAATGTTCATCAGCCAATCAAGACGTTTTAAAACCACTGTCTTAAATTAATTACTATTTTTGATTGTCTTTACATCTTAACTGAAAGCAGACACCTGGTAATTACCTTGAGCGCAGCGCTTCCTTTGTGATTTCTGTTCGCTCTACAGTTGTGCTGCTAGGTGTGCAAGTCACGTATGAAGCGTGAAGCTTTAACCCAATAAAAAAACAAAAACAATTTGAGCAACAATATTATTTATAAGCAAACGCTCTGTTTCTCTATGGTAGTATATTTCCCTTGTTTGGAGTACGAACCCCATTATGCCAAGTTTCAGTTAACACGGTGTTAAAGCGAAACTTTACATTAAAATGCTATGAAACCAAATGACTAAGTGACGTCACTGTGTTCATTGTAGCTTGCATTTGCAAGTGAAACCCTCTGGAGTCGTTGTAGAAAATTTGTCTAAAAGAATAAGGCTGTTATGAATGGATTTATAAGGAATACAATTTTTCATTCGGAAAATTGTTCCACCCGGAGACACAATTTTTAACTTTGTTCCGAAATTAAGACATGAATATTTGGATATACATAACACTGTATATAAATAATATCACAGTAAGATGACGGCCCAGTAATTTTTGGCTACTACATTCTCGGTGCTCCATACAAATTCTCGGTGCTTCTCTCATCTAATCTACCATCAGCGGTCCAATTTATATTGCCCTGGAACACGTAATTTCCAAGAAAATTTCTCAAAATGTCTTTGAAACTAACTCTAGACTTCAAAACCTATTTGTAATTCCTAAAATATCTAATAATTACATTGCACTACTCATTACTGATTTTTATATATGTATTTGAAATAATTAATTTAAAATTACATTCTTTAAAATTTAGTCTTACAATGGTGAAGCCAAGGTTCGCGCTATAGAGAAATCTGACTTGTCTACCCGTGATAAAATCGAATGTCGCTTATGTTTATACTTGTTTAAATGTTCTCTGGAGCACTTGCGTCCCCGTCCGGCTTTGTGTAGTGCTTGAGATAGGAAATGATCATACTGTATTATACTTATAAACAGTGATACGGAACAACCAAAAAAAAGTTCAAATCAATGTAGATGGTGCTAATGTAAAACTCAAAGCATCAAGGACGTTCATCTCTATGGCTGTTCCTCTTTTACAGGTTTTTAAATTCATGAAAATTTTCTTCTGTTGATTATTATTAACCATTAACCACAAAAAGAGGATTTACAACAAAAAGTTAGGTCCCAATGAAAGAAGTCAATAGTTTAAGGCTAAAAATCTTCATTTATTTTCTAAATGTTTGTTTCAACGAATTATCTCACCCAATTCTGTTAAAGAAATCCTCTTTGGATTGATTTCTTTGCTTAAAGGCTCTTATAACGGGGAAAATCTGTCCATTCCATTAGTGAGAAACGAAATATAAGATTAATTTTGTGTTTACTGAAGGAATTTTTTGGAAAGGCAAATATAATGAGTCAACTTCATATGCGAATATTCCTTTAAGATAAAACCGTTCTCGCCGCTTTGCAAACAAACAATAAGAAGGGAAGTAAAAAGAAAAAAATGAAACACTTGAAGAAAAATTAATTTCTGAGCAAGAGATAAATAAAGAATACAAAATTAACCTAGACAACATTAATCTAAATTCAAATAATACTAAACTCTAACGAAGATTTTAACTCTTAAGTTCATCGCCCTCTAAGAAATTCACAGCACCTGGAATAGAAAATTTTGGCAAAATAAATTATTCCTGCAATACAACGGGAAACTTTAGATAACGGTAAAACCCCCAAAAAACCTTTATTTGTGTGGTTTTAAACTGAAAGTCCCAAAATGGCAAAATATACAACATGTGATTGAGCCAGTGTAGTATACAATTTAGCAGGAACATGCTTACTATACTTTAGCGCTTTGACTATTGTAGCTAAACTTTTGTGTTACTATCATAACTATGCTTAGAACGGTGAGTTTGAAACTTGGAATGGGCGAAGAAAACTAGTGCGGTCCATGCACAAGTAATATCGTGGTTAACAACAAATTCGAAAAAACTATGTTCCCTTATGTACACATTTGGTTTTTGTGGACGCAATTTGTTCGAAAGATCTGCTGGTTGCATACTTTTTATTAATAGGAGATTTATTAAGAAGATATAATTTTTGATAATTTAATATTTAACAAAGACTTGGAATTCAAGTTTACTTGCCGAAGACCAAACAAAAGAAAAATTGATTCTGCCTTTTTTCAGCTTATTTCGGTAATTCATCGTCTTTTTAAAGTCATTGATTTGTTCTTATTGAGTCCTTACATAGTTTTCTATTAACTTTACAAATTTGGGGCTTTTTACCTTAAAAAAAAAAAACAACAAGTAAAATGACATTTAGGGCTACTTTTTCTTCTGAAAATACAAAATGTAATTGTGCAGTGGGATTTCAGCCGAAAAAAATAATTGACTAAGTCTTTTTTCTCTTTTATGTTTAATTTTGTCCTTCTTTGGCTTAAGGTAAGGGAACACAAAAGAAAATTAATAATTTTCTTTTTCATTTTATTTCTGATTTTTTATCTTCTTAATATTTATAGAATCTCCTTTAATTTTTTTTTTGGGGGGGGGGGGCATCGTTTTTGTCTTTATAGTTTTTCAGATTTATGGAATTGCTTGTAAAACTTTCCCCGAGAAAATTGAAATAATACTATGAAATCCGAGAAATTTCCCCGAGAAAATTGAAATAATAAAAGAAATCTGGAGAATAAAAAAAAATGTTCAAGTAAAAATAAATTAGACAAAAAAAATTGAAATCAGAACAAGCAATAATAATTTTCTTTTTCACTTTATTCCTGATTTTTCATCTTCTTAATATTTATAGAATCTCCTTTAATTTTTTTTTTGGGGGGGGGGCATCGTTTTTGTCTTTATAGTTTTTCAGATTTCTGGAATTGCTTGTAAAACTTTCCCCGAGAAAATTGAAATAATACTATGAAATCCGAGAAATTTCCCCGAGAAAATTGAAATAATAAAAGAAATCTGGAGAATAAAAAAATGTTCAAGTAAAAATAAATTAGACAAAAAAAAATTTAAATCAGAACAAGCAATAATAATTTTCTTTTTCACTTTATTCCTGATTTTTCCTCTTCTTAATATTTATAGAATCTCCTTTAATTTTTTTTTGGGGGGGGGGGGCATTGTTTTTGTCTTTATAGTTTTTCAGATTTCTGGAATTGCTTGTAAAAATTTCCCCGAGAAAATTGAAATAATACTATGAAATCCGAGAAATTTCTCCGAGAAAATTGAAATAATAAAAAAATCTGGAGAATAGAAAAAAATGTTCAAGTAAAAATAAATTAGACAAAAAAGAATTGAAATCAGAACAAGCAATAATAATTTTCTTTTTCCCTTTATTCCTGATTTTTCATCTTCTTAATATTTATAGAATCTCCTATAATTTTTTTTTTTGGGGGGGGGGGCATTGTTTTTGTCTTTATAGTTTTTCAGATTTCTGGAATTGCTTGTAAAACTTTCCCCGAGAAAATTGAAATAATACTATGAAATCCGAGAAATTTCCCCGAGAAAATTGAAATAATAAAAGAAATCTGGAGAATAAAAAAAAATGTTCAAGCAAAAATAAATTAGACAAAAAAGAATTGAAATCAGAACAAGCAATAATAATTTTCTTTTTCACTTTATTCCTGATTTTTCATCTTCTTAATATTTATAGAATCTCCTTTAATTTTTTTTTTTTGGGGGGGGGTATTGTTTTTGTCTTTATAGTTTTTCAGATTTCTGGAATTGCTTGTAAAAATTTCCCCGAGAAAATTGAAATAATGCTATGAAATCCTTTTTAAGACAATGGTGCCTTCCCTTTTTATTGTATGTGAGTTCGGGATATTAACGTCATTATGGATTTTGATGGTTAAGCTGAGGGTGTTAAGAGCTGAAGTGATTGAGATTAAGGATGTGGTTTTATTTTAAGGACTAAATTTACTCCTCAGATCTAAAAGATTTTGTACAAAACAAGCCTTATTCAAAATGGGGCAAATGTGGCGAAGTTCTCTTTGTTGTTATTTTATTTCACTTGAAAGAATCTTAGTCGCTCGTCTACATTATAACTGAAAACATCATTACTCGTTAGATTTTTGGGTGAATGCCTGACCTTTTTTATATGGGTCTATGGTTTTGATTTTTTTTTTTTACCTGTCATTTTGTTCCGCATTTTTAGCAATTTAATTCTTCTAATTTGAGTTTTTGTTTCATTTTGATAGCCTCGTTGTTTTTTTTTTTTGTTTTTTTTATTTATTTTAATATCTTTTATATGATCTAAAGCCTTCCCATTTTCGCTCATAAAATGTTAACTAATTTTTTATATTTTTTTCTAATACTGCTGAAGAAGGGAAGTAGTTTTCTTGGTGGAATATCCGTTCTGTTGCATCCAGTATTTTCGTTGGCCTTATAAAAACTCATTTTCGCTTTTCTTCTCTAAAGGCAAGTTCGAGCAGCCGTGAGTTAGTAATCCATTTGACACTAATCTATTAAATTATTATTCTTCAGGATAGAGGTGCTTTCAGCGAGGGAAACAAAAGTACGGGAATTGGAAGATTGACTAGATTTCTGACGAAAGACAAAATGGAAAGCAGCCCCGTATTCAATAGAAAGCTTTTGGATTGTGGTCCCGAAAGGCAGAAGCCTCCGTTACAAAGAAGGCATAGCCTTGAAAGGTAAGCAAATTTAATTGAAGGTAAACAATAGTAAGTATTTTTAAAAAAAGAAAGCATACCAGACAAAGGTAAGTATTATTCAAGGCATATAGACAAAAATCCTTAATTTGTATTGACATATAATATTTTCTATATTTTCTGGCACAAAAAAAAGATCAAAATAAGTCACGACCTTGGGAAATTTTTTTCCCCTTAACCACTGTGTTCAGGCCGTGCTAAAATGTATTTGTGTCTGAAACCACAGGAAACCATTTTATAAAAGAATATGAAAATAAGACTCTCTGAGGCTCTATGTCTACGTTCTTTCAACCGTACGTTTGAAACTATAGTGGAGGAAATCCCAGAGGCACATTGAGATTATTTTTCTATAAGATCTTCTTTTAAAAAAAACCTTGATTTTGTATTGAAGCAGGGAATTTCTTTTAAAATAGAATAAGTAAAAAATGAAATAGAAGTTCATTTTGAACCATCATGCTCAAAGTGTGTGTAAATGAATCTATATATGAAACTACAGAAATCTGTAACGAAGAAATAGAATAAAACTCCCGTAGGCTCTATGCCTAGGTACTCTCAGCCGTTTGTTAGGAAGACGGACCATAGTGGTGGAAATCCCATAAGCACATCGAAAATACCCTCCATATGGAGTTTTTAAAACGAGACTCTATATTGTAATGGAATAGGGAATTCATCTTGAAATCAAATACAATGAAATGAAAATATTGAAAAAGAGGTACAACTTGTAATAAGATCGTTCAATAAGACATAAGCTTACCATCGTGTTAAAAGTGTTGCCGTTTTTCAATGTTTTCTTTTCAAGGTAATTATAAATGCTAAGGTAGTGTGATCTAGAAAAACTATTTGAATATAATAAACAAGAAACGAAACAAAATTGGTGTTTGGGAGCACCATGTTGAGGCTGAAATTAGATGCGGTCCGATCAACTTTATATGTTTGGACCTTAGGATGGACTGCTTATGGACGAAGTGCCATAATTTGCTTCTTGTGTCCTAAGATCCTCCTTTTTCCTCACTCCAAGCTCTAATGCAATGTTTCCTACAGTTCCACCCATGACAAAATTACGAGCAAATGGTTCGTTGTCTCTTCGTTTCCCCGTTACACGCAGTATGTGCCTTATCGTAAGCATGAGGCTTCTTTCTTCCGTTCTTCTTTTTATTTCTTTTGGTTTAGTTTTGATAAAACACCCTTTTAGATCTGTATCGTCTACTTGTATCTCTTATCCAAGAATAACCTATTGATTTTCTCCTACTTTACAGAGAAGCTCCAAAATCTAAAATAATAACTCTTGTAATTATTTTGCATTTAATTAATTATTATTATAAGTTTATTTTTAGTTAATTAATTATTTAATCAGTGGCGATTCTGGCCTCTTTTGCGCCCGGGGCAAATCATGATTAAAATTTGCATTTATTAACAAAAGTATTTTCAACTCAAATTAATTATTACTTCATTTTTAATTATTTTATTTGCTATTTGAATTATTGAATTGTTATTAACTATTTTAACTTAATTACTTGAATTGTTATTATTGATTTATTTTTAATTTACTTTTATTTCATTAATTAATTGATAATTTATTATTTGTTTTCATTCAGTAAGTGCGCCCTCTTCTTTATTGACAAAATTTCAAAAATTACAAGATTAGTATAACTGTTAGATTATTTGTTTGAAATTTTGCGCCTTTAAAATGTCTGCACCTGAGGTAAGCGCCCCCTTTTTCCCTCCCCTAAAAACATCTCTGGATTTTTTTTATTTAATTTTCTTATATTGCTCATTTTATTTGTTTTGATTAGTTATTTCAATTAATATTTTATATTAATTATATTAATGTATTTACAATAATTAATTAATTAATTAATTGTTATTATTTAATTAATTATAGGTAATTAATTATTTGTAAATGTGGACTCTAGCTGGAAAACGATGCCATACTTGAATATTTTCCAGAATTTCGGATAGATAATGTGCAGTGTCGGTACACAGACTATGAAACATTAAGATTATTAAACATTTGTTTGATAATCTGATTGGTAAGAATCTATCAAACAGTTAATAGTAGCAAATTGTAAGTAGGCTAAAGAACAACTTTTTTGTAATAACTAAAGCTCTAGTAAAAGATTTTTGATAACAATAAACATATGAAAGAATCCCATTTTTAGAGTGGTTCCAAAGATACAAAATTTGATTAAGTTTGGAATTACGCACAAAAAAAAAGAATTTGAGAAAATTAGTGCAAATTGTGAAAACAGAACACAACTGAAAAAAATGCAATAGACGCAAAAAATAGACCAGCAAAAGAAGCATCTATAAAAATATTGCCAGACGATGCTAGGCCCTGAGTTGGACTTTGTCACCAAATTTTTTTCCAGCATTTTGATTACTTAATTATTTCTTCGTGGTTTTTCACACAGTAAGGACTTGAAATCAGGTGCACTTTTAGGGGGGGGGGAGGGGAAGGATGAGTCCCACCTCTCAAAGTTCCAAGGTATTAGATTTATCTTAGTTTAATTTATCTTTTATGTTCGCATTTGTCTGCAAACTGGATGATGTTGACGGCATATTCTTTATAACTCTCCTTCGAACTCAAAACCCACGCTGCACCCCTGCTTTACATGTGCCTGGTTCTCTCCCCCCCCCCGCCACCTCCTTGATTTTAAAAAAATCACTTTATGTTGCCTACAGTGAAAAAAAACGAAATTGCACCCTTCCCCCAGATTTTGAAAACTATATCCTGTCAGCCCCATCCCCCTCTGCGTACTTTTTCCTGAATTGACGCCCCAGTGCTGGGGTAAGATCGTAGCAGTGTGTTGATCATAGCATAGTATTATATAAATTTATGAAGCATTATATGCTTCATTTTCTCTGAAAGACAAGCTATGTCCATTTCATGCATATTATGAATATCCAAATGAAAAACCTCGTAACAGTGTAGTGGATGAAGCCACGCCTGAAAACTGTCTGGCTGCTGTTTGGTCCCGGCTGTTGCAAGGAATTATTTCAATGGGATCTCTATTTAGATTAATTTATTAGATTAATTTTATTGTTTCACCGGAATTATTTCCATCTCCCACTCACGATATTTTTGCTCCTTTTAAGTTTTAACAGCACTTTTCTTCAATTAAATTTAAGAATTCGAGTTTTTCTAACTGTTTTTTTATATAATTAGTTCTGTTTTAGTTGTTTTTTATATTTCATGTAAATATGGCTCTGCTTCTCCCATAAAAGAGAGGGGTTACCCTTATTTGCGAGGGTCAATCTTATACTTTAAATGTTTTTTTATAATGCTGTTGACATATGTCAACAGCATTATAAATCATCAATATAAATGTCACATACAAGATTTACACACATAATGTCACATACACAAATGTCACATACAACATTATTCATCAATATAAATGTCACAAACAACAGCAATATAAATGTCACAATGTTGTGACTAGTATTTTGTGAATAAATTACTTCTTCCGGGTGTTTTACACCACGAAGACTTGTCAAGCATTTCTTATTGGTGTAGGGGTATTTAAGAATGTATACCAGTAAAAACAAAAATAAAAATATAGTAAAAATGAACCAATTTGAACTCAGGTGGAGGTAGTGTTGCATAACCTTTGCCTTATGTAAACGAGCTATTATATGATGGCAAAATCAAAAGAAGAAAGCTTTTGGCTCATCTGGAAAATATGGCCTATTTGCAGTTGTTTCTTTATTGTTGAACCTTCGCCTCGTTTAGTTTTGTTATATTTTACTTCCGTGATTTGTTCATGGGGTAGTTATGCGTATTCGTTTTTGTTCTTATTGATACTTAATTTAGACTAATTTAATTATGTAATTTATATTTAATGAATTGATATTTCGTTTATTAGTATTTTTGTTTCATTAATATCATATCAAATTTGTATTTAATTAGTTTAAGTTTGATTCAGGAGATAGAGTTGCAGGAAAAAATATAGAGGAAAATGAAAAAGTTCGTGATACCTTGGATGTGAAGGAAGATTTGTTTTGTGAGGAGGAATTAGCAACAGTACTAAAAGGATTAAAGAATAATAAGGCTCCAAGTGCTGATAGGGTAATAAATGAGTTTCTTAAATATGGTGGCTCTGAGGTTAGAAATAAGTTATTGAAGATTATGAATATGATTTTTGAAAAAGGGGAAGTGCCTAACGATTTTAGGAAAACCTTAATTAAGCCACTTTATAAGAAAGGTGATAAAAGTGAGTGTGGTAATTATCGAGGCATTAGTCTGGTCTCTGTAGGTAGCAAATTGCTTAGTAATATGATACTTTTTAGACTGAGAGATGCCGTAGACAAAGTTTTAAGAGAAGAGCAGTGCGGTTTTAGAAAAGGTAGAGGATGTGTTGACCAAATTTTCACTCTTAGGTTAATAATTGAGAAGTGCCTAAGTTTTCAAACACCTTTGGTCCTCAGTTTTATAGATTATGAGCAAGCGTTCGATTCTGTTGATAGAGGAGCTTTAGTAAAGGTTTTATCCTTGTATGGTATACCAGACAAATACATTAAAGTCATTAGTGCTATGTACGAGAATAACACTGCTGCGGTTAAGGTAGGAAATGAGGTTAGCAGCTGGTTTTGTATTAAATCAGGAGTTAATCAGGGTTGTGTTCTATCCCCCTTTATATTGATTATTTTGATGGACTTTGTTTTAAGGAGCACAGGAAAGGCAATGGGAGACCACGGAATCAAATGGGGAGGAAAAAGTCTCCTGGACTTGGATTATGCTGATGATTTAAGCATCCTAGATGACAGTGTGAGCAAAATGAATGAAGTTTTAGAGGCTTTGCGAGTTCAGGGTGCTAGTATTGGTTTGAAAATTAATGTTAGGAAGACTAAGTCACTAAGGCTAGGAATAAGTGAAGATGAAAAGGTGACGTTGGGTAATGAAAAGATTGATCAGGTGGGCAGCTTCACTTAACTTGGTAGTATTATTAGTAAAGATGGTGGGAGCAGTGAAGATGTTAAAAATAGAATAGCCAAGGCTCAGGGAGTTTTTTCACAGTTAAAAAAAGTCTGAAAGAATAGGAAGATAAGTCTGCAAACCAAGATTAGAATCTTAGAAGCTACAGTGATGAAAGTGGTCAAATATTGCTCTGAAGCATGGACGCTCCGAAAAGCGGATGAAGATTTGCTAGATGTTTTCCAGAGGAATTACTTAAGGATTGTTCTGGGTACCCGGCTGACTGACCGTATTTCAAACAATAGGCTATACGAAAAATGTGGTTCAATACCGCTTTCTAGGTCTATAATGAAAGAAAGGTTGAGGTGGTTAGGGCATGTTGTGCGGATGAAGGATGACAGATTGCCGAAGATTGTTCTTTTCGGCCAACCATCTAGGGCTAAACGGAAAGCAGGTCGTCCCCGTCTGGGGTGGGAGGACGTCATAAAGAAAGATTTAAAGGAAATGGGAACTTCGTGGGCGGGTGTAAAAAGGGAGGCTTTAAATAGATTGGGATGGAGGAGGAGCGTGCGTAGCTGTGTTGGCCTCGGGAGGCTTGGTGCTGCGATGAGTTGTTAGTAGTAGTAGTAGTAGTTTTTTAATTAATACAGCTTTTATTTTGGCTCACCGTCATTGAATAAGTAAAAAAAATTTGCATAAAAATTTTACTTTTCTTTTGCTAAATCGCTGTCTCTAAATTTGGTTCTGACGTAATTTACAAATTAACTTACGTAACGAACATCTATAGGCCTATTCGTATATTTTTCTTCTGGCAAAAAATACAAAGTTGCAGATTTTTGCAGATATGAACAGATATGAGATATGTAATAGGGTTTTCTGATACGCTGAATGTGACGGTGTGATTTTCATTAAAATTCTTTCACTTGTAGGGGATGTTTCCCCCTCTCTTTAAAAAATCAGGTAAATTTTCTCAGGCTCGTATCCTTTGATGAGTAATACTAAACTTAATAAAATTTATATATTTAGAATCAGTATTATAAGCCCATTTTTTTTATACATTTATTGACATCAAAATTTCGTTTTTAAAAGTTTCGATTACTATTGAGCCGTATCGCTTGTTTTTTTTATTGTTTCTTTTTATTACGTATATGAGGGGGTTCTCCCCTTAGTCAATACCACGCTCTTTACGTTAAAAGTTAAAAAAAATTTTAATTCACAAACCCCTGAATCGCAAAGGCCGTATAATTAGAATAGATAGCTCTTTTGAAAGCACTAAAAAAAAAACTGTAGCGTAAAGAGTGAGGTATTGACTTGGGGGAGAACCCCCTCATATACGTAATAATTTCTGTTCTTTCTAAGTTCTAATGTTGCTTCTAACTTTCAGTTGAAAAACTTTTTTTTTTAATCTAATTTCTGGTCGTTTTTTAAATAATGCTTAGAAATCCGGCACCCCCTTCATAGAAATGTCCTTTACCCCAAAGAAACATCCTCCACGGAAAGATTTTCCCGAGTAACCCCCTCCGCCTAGCCCCCCCCCCCCCACAAGGAAAAATCCTTCCTGAAAGTGTCTGTATGCTTCCCAATAACCAATACAATATGTAAGCAATGGGCAAAGTTCATAACTTGCAGTCCTTCCCTTTTAACTGTGGGGGATTAAGTGATCCTAAAAGACATATTTATTAGATTTTCAACTGTGCTGAACAAAATGGCTATCTCAAAATTTTAATTGGGTGATTTTGAGAAAAAAATGAGCGTGGAAGGGGGCCTAGTTGCCCTCCATTTTTTTTTGGTCACTTAAAAAGGGCACTAGAACTCTTAATTTCCGTTTGAATGAGCCCTCCTACGATATTCTAGGACCACTGGGTCAATACGATTACCCCTGGGGAAAAGAAAAAAAACAAAAAAAAACAAATAAACACGCATCCGTGATCTTTCTTCTGGCAAAAAATGGAAAATTCCACATTTTTATAGATAGGAGCTTGAAACCTCTACAGTAGGGTTCTCTGATACACTGAATATGATGGTGCGATTTTCATTAAGGTTCTATAGCTTTTAGGGGGTCCTTCCCCCTTTTTTCGAAAATCAGCTAAATTTTCTCAGGCGCATAACTTTTGATGGGTAAGATTAAACTTGATGAAACTTATATTTTTGAAATCAGAATTAAAATTTGATTCTTTTTATGTATCTATTGGTATCAAAATCCCGTTTTTTAGAGTTTCGGTTACCATTGAGCCGGGTCGCTCCTTACTTACAGTTCGTTACCACAAACTGTTTGATTCATTCATTGCAGAGAAGCTAGTGCTTATAGCTGCAGGGTTAAATAGTGAGAAAATTTCTTGACATCTTGTTTGATTACAGGAGGTGATTGCATGCTTGATGATAAAATAATGATATAAGCTTGCCGTAGAAATGGATAGCCATTTAACAAGAAATGAAAAAAGGAACGGGTGTTGCAAATAACTTAAAAGCGTGAATATTTCAGAACTTACTATTAAAAAGAGTTCTAGTCATTTAAATTTCTAATCGAATGAGCCCTTTCTGAAGTTTATACGACAACGTTGTCTATACTAAACCTTATATGTCCCCAGGGCATAACTTACAAACCTTGCCCTGAGGGCTGTGGGGGAGTTGTCATCCTCAACATTAGTTTTACATTAGTTCTACAAGCTAATGTTGAAGTAAATAAATAAATTAGGCTAGATATTAGCTTTATATTAGTTTGTATATTAGTTAGCTAATTTATCTATTATGGGTTGCCTCCCCGTAGTAGCATAATATTTGTAAGTATGACTATATGATGAGTTGGTGGTAATAGGCTTGAGACTGTCTGTGCAGGATTTCGACTCTTATTGATAGAAAAGCATCGCCAAGTGCTGAAAACCCTGTTGTGACCAAGATGGGCCCAGGATTGCACAAAGCCTCCATTCATGGAGGTCCAAGGGACCTCTGGCTGTCCGGTTCTAAGCCAGCTTAAGCACTTCGGTGTAGACTTGAGAAGATATGTGATCCCCGTCCTGCAATATTATCCGGGATCATTGCTTTTCCTGAGGCGAAAATAATTTCATTGATTTGAAGAACATGAAAATTGGATCTTGGAACGTTACGACGTTAAAAAATGTCTTTCGTATCGACATTTTGAATGACGAATTCAGATGATTCGAACAGGATTTTTTAGGAGTTTCAGAAACTCATATCCCAGGGGTAGGAAGCATGAAATTAGGTGATATAGAGTTTGTTTACTCAGGCAGGAAGGATGGGGTACATAGACAGGGAGTAGGGCTCATGATGAATAAGGAAGCTGCTAAGTCTTGTTTAGGCTGGGAAGGTATTAATAATAGAATACTAATTGCTCATTTTATGACAAGAAAGTTCTGGGTATCAGTTATAGCAGTATACGCCCCTGTAGAACCGACTGACGGAGATACTAGTGACTCAGAAGAATTTTACATACAGTTACAGGCGCAAATAAACAGGGTCCCAGGTAGAAATATGATGCTATTACTGGGATAATTTATCACCCAGGTTGGTAAAAATAGGGATAGATGGCATGCTAGCCAAGGTAAATTGGGTTTCGGAGACGAAAATAGTAAGGGATACAGACTTTGCAATGTTGTTGGCACAGCCGTCTAGTTATAGCCAATAAGGTGTTTGGTCATAAAATGGCTCATAAGTTAACTTGGTATTCGCGTGATGGTAAGACAGCAAACCTTATTGATCATGTTATAGTAAACCCAAGACTGGCAGGATCAATACAAGATACTAGGGTATATAGAAGTGCCGTTATTGATGTTAAAAGTACAGATCACCATCTAGTAGTGTCAAGGGTTAATTTAAAGCTGAAATATCAGAAGGGTAACTACCTCCCGGGAAGTTATGATGATGTTAGACTCCAGGATGAGAATTTGAGAGAAACTTTCCAAGAGCAGTTGAATACTAAACTTAAGAGTTTAAAATTTGATAATGAGGAACACGGTTGGAATAATTTTATAAAAATAACTTGTGAAGTTGCTGAAGGTGTATTAGGGAAGAAAGCTAGAACTGCAGCTAAGAATATTAGTGAAAAAGCTTTATGTTTAATAGAAAGGAGAAAGGACTTCTACAAGTATTATCTGAGTGATAGATCGTATGAAAACAAAAGAAATGTAAAGAAAGTGGAGAAAGCATTAAAATATGAACTAAGGAGGTGTAAAGTGGAGGCCATGGATAAAATTGCCGAGTATCTGGAAGATGCAGCTAGACGGCATAATAGTAAAATATTATAATGGCATGTTAACAAATTGAGAGGGAGTAGTCAATCCGGACTAAAGATAGGAATGGGGTTGCAATTAGCGATAAGGAAAAAACTAAAGAGAGATGGGCCAAACATTTTGAGAATTTACTTAACCGAGATAGAGTTGCAGGAAAAAATATAGAGGAAAATGAAAAATTTTGTGATACCTTGGATGTGAAGGAAGATTTGTTCTGTGAGGAGGAATTAACAACAGTACTAAACGGATTAAAAAATAATAGGGCTCTAGGTGCTCATAGTGTAGTATATGAGTTTATTAAATATGGTGTCTCTGAGGTTAGAAGTACGTTACTGGAGATTATGAATATAATTTTTGAAAAGTGAAAGGTACCTAATGAGTTTAACAAAAGTTTAATAAGGCCAGTTTATAAAAAAGGTGATAAGAGTGAGTGTGGCAATTATCAAGACATTAGTCTGGTCTCTGTAGGTAGTAAATTACTTAGTAATATGATACTTTTTAGACTGAGAGATGCCGTAGACAAAGTTTTAAGCGAAGAGCAGTGCGGTTTTAGAAAAGGTAGAGGATGTGTCGATCAAATTTTCACTCTTAGGTTAATAATCGAAAAGTGCCTTAGTTGTCAAACACCTTTGGTCCTCAGTTTTATAGATTGTGAGTAAGTGTTTAATTCTCTTAACATAAGAGCTTTACAGTATGTTTTGTCCTTGGTATGTTACACCAGACAAATAGACTAAACTGATTACTGCTGTGTACGAGAATAACACTACTACGGTTAAGGTAGGAAATGAGGTTAGCAGCTGGTTTTGTATTAAATCAGGAGTTAAGCAGGGTTGTGTTCTATCCTCCTTTATATGGATTATTTTGATGTACTTTATTTTAAAGAGCACAGGAAAGGCAATGGGAGACCACGGAATCAAATGGGGAGGAAAAAGTCTCCTGGACTTGGATTATGCTGATGATTTAAGCATCCTAGATGAAAGTGTGAGCAAAATGAATGAAGTTTTAGAGGTTTTGCGAGTTCAGGGTGCTAGAATTGGTTTGACGATTAATGTTAGGAAGACTAAGCCACTAAGGCTAGGAATAAGTGAAGATGAAAAGATGACGTTGGGTAATGAAAAGATTGATCAGGTGGGCAGCTTCACTTACCTTGGTAGTATTATTAGTAAAGATGGTTGGAGCAGTGAAGATGTTAAAAATAGAATAGCCAAGGCTCAGGGTGTTTTTTCACAGTTAAAAAAAATCTGGAAGAATAGGAAGACAAGTCTGCAAATCAAGATTAGAATATTGGAAGCTAGAGTGATGACAGTGGTCAATTATGGTTCTGAAGCATAGGCATTCCAAAAAACAGATGAAGATTTGCTAGATGTTTTCCAGAGAAATCGCCTACGGATTGTTTTGGGTACCCATCTGACTGACCATATCTCAAATAATAGGCTAAACGAAAAATTTTTTTCAATATCGTTCTCTAGTGCTATAATGAAAGAAAGGTTTAGTTGGCCAGGGCACGTTGTGCGGATGAAGGATTATAGATTGCCGAAGATTGTTTTTTTCAGCCAACCATCTAGGGCTAAACGGAAAGCAGGTCGCCCCCTTCTGGGGTGGGAGGACGTCATAAAGAAAGATTTAAAGGAAATAGGAACTTCGTGGGCGGGTGTAAAAAGGGAGGCTTTGAATAGATTGGGGTGGAGGAGGAGCGTGCGTAACTGTGTTGGCCTCAAGCGGCTTGGTGCTGAGTGAGTTGTTAGTAGTAGTAGTAGTATTTTGTGTTTTAATGTCACTTTTTATTCTTCTTTAAGAAACTTGTTTTTATTGTTTTCTTTTCTTTTTTTTTTGGTGACTCCAAGTCAAGGTTGTAATTTTGCGTTCTTTTGCAGGGACAAAAACTGTATAAACTGAAAATAAGCTAAAGTAACCACGTTATAAACGTCAAAATATATACAGAATAATAAAAAAACCATGATAATGGGATTTTTCCCTAAACAAATTTTTTATTCTATTAGGGTGAAGTCTCTTATTCTTAATGTACCCTTCTTTGGAGACCTCTGGTTCGCCTTAAGTAACGAAGAATAGAATTTCCTTGCGTTCCGCCAAAAATGTCCTTCATCATCCCCGGGCGAATTTCTTTTCCTCCAATTTCTTGTCCCCCCCCAAAAAAAAACTTTTCTTTCTTGTTCTGCTTAAAAAAAACTTTTGTCCTTGCACCAAACAATCCCTCCACTGAAAGATATAAAATAACTTTTGTCCGTACATCGGGAAAATTTAAATAAGGTAATCCTCTGCCCCCCAACTCCCCTCTCTCTTTTACCTTCCAGTTCTTAATTTTTTTTTTCACAAATTTAGAACTTTCTTTTAATAGTTTCTGTTTTTCCATTAAATTGTGTTTCGTTTTTTTAGTCATGAGACTAAATTTGTAATTGTGTTTTTATTTTGTTTGTTCTCTTTTAATCTCGCGAGATTTTAATTGTTTTTTTTACATTTGTAGCTTGTAGCATTCTTAAAACCTCGTTGACACTTTGAAAGTTTCTTCTTTTCTTGTCTAGTCCTTTTTTTCACTCAAAAGAGCAAATTCGACCCTTATGGGCCTATTATAGAAACTTAAGAAATAAATCTTATTTCACATTTTGCAATTTCAGGCATGAACTTAGGATTATCAGACAAATAGTAATATGTCAAACCAGGGCCCCACACCTGAGGATTTTTCCATAGATCTTGAGATTTCTATCTTTGAAACCCTTGATGCCACGAATTTTTCTTTTTTCCCGAGAGATTCGATTAACTGAGGCTCCACTTGTATTGATATATTTAATACTTGCCAAGTTATTGAAATCTTTAAAATTATTTTGAAGTCTTGAATTATTTTTAAGTCTTGGAATCGTTTAAACATGGAAGCTATCGAAGTCTTTAAATTATTGAAATCTTGGAGCTATTGAAATCAATTCAGAAATCCTCAAAATTTCAATTTTTAGGAAGCGATTCTTCGGATAGTGTTACACCCTCGATGGGTAATCTCGATTAAATTCGGATTAGCCGTTCCCCTCCGTAATCTTTTCCCTTCTCCCCTCAAGATTTTTAAAAATAAATTTTCCTGGTATTTTCATTGAAAATATTTTTTAAATAATTTTACTGAAAAATAGAAAAGACAACTAAAATCCCCCCCTATATTTTTAAATATATGCATTTGAATACCCCCAGCCCTCTAATTTTCATGAATCAAATACTGTTACTGTTATCCTTTATCCATGGACAATTTACTGAATTTATTTCTTACTCTGCAGAAAATTGGTTCTTCTCCTAAAGGTTTCCTTATATCAGGATAAATCTTTTGTCTCTTTTGAGTCTTTCTAAAAATTGGTAGTCGAGTCCTATGTAATTCACTTCTTAATTATTAAGCAAGAGTATCTTTCTATCCTGGTATGTATATTGGATTCCTGATTTTCTTGCTTGTCTTACCAATTGGCTTGGATTATACAAAAAATTATACATATATGCAAATTATACATAATATATTTATTAGTATTTATCCATTTTTTTTAAATTACCAAATTACCAAGTCAAGGATAATTCTCGTTTTACCAGGACTCCAAGATTGCAGAAAATAGAAAAGTTTACTTAGAAAATTTTACATAGAAAATAGAAAATTTTATATTGGGGACATTCTGTCCTTCAAATATTTCTGCTGTAATTGGCTGTAATTTTTCCAACTTATGAAAGATTACGACGATTCAAAGAATTACGACGATATTAAGTAAAACAATGTGTATCCTTTTTGCCCGTTTGTCCTATCAATTGGCTGCATACATTACATGATCGTATAAATTATATAAATATATTTTATAAATACATGCATATATTATATAAACATTCAATTTGCTTAACTTACCAAGTCACGGATAATTATCGTATATCCGGGATTCCAAGCTAACAGGAAATAGAACTATTTCTACTGTAATTGACTGTGATTGTTCCGACCTTTGAAAGATGTATCTATACTTTTTGATCGTTTGCCTTACCAATTTGCTGCACACATTTTGTTATTATTGTATCGTATTTATGGAACTCTAAGCTTTCAGAAAATAGAAAGGCTTTGAAATAATATTCTGTCTTGGAGGTATTCTATCCTTCAACCGTTTCTACTGTAATTGACTGTAAATATTAGTAGAAAGCTATCTTATACCCCCACGACTCACCCCTGCTGCCACCTACAACTTTTTTTAACACCATATATTGGCACGAGAACCACGTGGTTTATGGTTTTTTGTCAATGAGAATTTTAAACATAGGAATTTTGTCACATTTATGTATGTTTTCTTGGATGGTTTTGTGTGTTGGTCGATTTATTTGATGTTTTTCATGGATGTTTAATGGTTTTTGTCAGTGAGAATTTGAAAAACAGGAACTATGTCACATATATGGATGTCATAAGCAATTCATGTCTGTTTTATGGTTTTTTCAGTGAGAATGTAAAAACAGGAATTTTCTCACTTGGATATATATAATCGCTAGGGGAAATTATTGAGTCTCGAGGGGGGACTTAAGAAACAAACATGGCTTCTTTGATCTTTAGGTGAGCCTAGCCTGTAAACACGATTTACATAATCGCTAGGGGAAATTATTGATTCACGAGTGGGGGAATTAAGAAACATTATGGGTTCTTTAATCTTTAGGCCTGAGGGATTTATTTATTATTGCTGTTTTGGACAAGTGCATGCTAGGGATGAATGTCAAGGTGTCCTGGAATAGGAAACAGTTAGATCACAT
>NC_142796.1:55767812-55784357 GCF_049724085.1 Artemia sp. Qi Xiang Cuo
TACTAACATTGGCCAGGAGAGCATCGATTACATTTTGATTTTCCGGCTACATTCCATTATATATATATATATATATATATATATATATATATATATATATATATATATAAATATATATATATATATATATATATATATATATATATATATATATATATATATATATATATATATATATATATATTTATCACTGTAAAACTTTATAAGGAAGATCCCTCAAGCATTTTGAGATTATAGTCTGAACTACTTGGGTTGCAGGCTTACCATTTGCCATATGTAAAAAAAAATGCACGTGAAGGAAATTTTGTCGCTTAATTTAACCAAGCTTGTCTTAAAAATAATGTTCGCCCCATAGTAATGGTTTAAAACTTTATAGTTAACAGTGAGCTTAAAATACCCAAGCCTGACGGGTTTCTTACGAGCGCTTCAGACGTGAACGAGTTCTTTGCTGGCATTTGTACCACCTACCCCTCAATTATGGAGGCCGAAGTGGTTAATCTCTTGATCGATTGTGAAACTGAAGAAATAAAAAAGTTTACCGAATTTGCTGTTTTTAAAGAACTTAAAAAACTAAAACCGAACTGTTCTTCCTACCCTGGTGAGTTACGGTTGTTAAGAAGCTCTTTTGTCGATTTGCTTCTGGTAGACTACCGAAAGGCATTTAATTTGATTAAGCACCCTCTTGCCGCCCAGAATCTCAAGTCAATGGGTGCCCGTAAGCACATACTCCTATTGGTAATTGATTTCTTACGTCACAGATATCAAAAAATGTACGCCCTTTTTCCCGGTGATATTGAATCGTAATGGGTGGAAATTACATGTGGTGCCCCACAAGGTACCAAATTAGCAGCTCTTCTTTTCCTGGCTGTTATCAACTACGTCCTTTCTGGCTTCGATGATCGCTTTAAATTCGTCGATGACTTGTCTGCGCTTATGAAATACCACGTAAAGGATTCGCAGGCTGTAGCCCAGTTTGACCCAAATTTTTTCGATCAGTTTAAATCACAGTGTACTGCTAACAGTCTTCAAATTAACGAGAATAAATCAAAGGTTTTGAGGTTCAACCCACTTAAACGCGATTTTACCTGCCCCACGACTTTGTTCCCTTCTGCTTCGTGTGCGATTACCTTGGGCGTCATCTTTAGTGTGGACTGTTCCTTCTCTATTCACGTACAAGAGCTGGTAAAGAAGGGGCATTACGCTATGCGGACACTAGTGGCGATACGCCCAGATTTTCCAATATCAACTCGACGACTACTTTTATTCGACCCATCCTCGAATATACGTGTCCCGTCTGGGGCCCGCAAGTTCATCACATAGATTATTTAAGTGATGATTCTGAGGGGATCCAGAAACGAGCTGTAAAGGTCACTCTTTGTGACAAATATGAAGATTACAGCTCCGCTCTAAAGTCACTTAAAATACCAAGCCTTCGTGATCGCCGTTTTCAGCTGATGATTCGTTTTGACCAGTTTTTATTGTCTAGTCCTGTACATCGGACAATATTACCACCTGAAATGCCTGTCCGCGCAAATACCAGAAGCAAGATCAAGCTTATGCCCGTCTCTTGCCGCACAAACAGACTCAGTAACTCCTTTGTTCCTTTCTTTGCAAGTGCTTTTAATAAAATGAAGTGAAATGTTTTTCATGTAGTGAAGTGTTTTTCATATAAAAAAAATAGCGCCTTTTAGTGCATTTTTTCAATGTGTCTATGACAGTTGTTTTCATTAAACTGGTTCTGATTCTGATTCCATTCATTTTCATTATATGTTGCATTCAGACTGAAACACATGGTATTCACACCTAGGCATCAGTTTTTAGCATACTTCCCCTTTGCTAATTTCTATGATTTTTTTGTCTTTCCCAAAATATTTCCTGCATATTGCCTGGTTGCAATTTTTGGCCTATATAAATTGTTTAAATGCTTCGATGAAGAACCTCACCTGATATCCCTGTCTTTCCCAAAATACTGCATATCACGTATTTCCTGCGTATTACCTGGTTGCGATTTTGGGGCTATACAGATTACTAAAATATTCTGACGAAGAACCTCACCTGGTGTATCCCTATCTTTCCCAAAATATCGCTTCGAAAGAGCTGGTGAAAACACGTGGCTAGCCAATCTCGAACCTTCTACCGGATTTATTTCATTTCCATCATTTCGCATCACATATTCTTGGTTGAGTTTCCTAGTTAATCCAGCCAAATCACTGTTGCTAGAAAAAATTAATTATCAACAAAAAGAACAATTTTTCCAGCACAAAAATCTTCCATTTTCTCCCTGGGACACTTTCCAAGTAGGAGACAAAACTTTAGTGTTTGGAAACTATAAAAATTTTACTGGTCTGATTGTCATTGCAACATAAAAGAAAAGAATGCACTTTCCTTTCAAATAAGGAAAGAGAAACTAAGCAGTTTGGAAAGAAACTGCGGATTGAGAAATCTAACCTTGTAGCAGCAGCCTGAAAGTTATTGCTTAAGAAAATAAAATAAAATTATTTTTGAAGAGAAATCATTCTTCAAAACAGTGAAGAATAATTGGTATCCAACCAGAGTTGGTCGACTCAGAGTTACAAATAACTTTTTATCTTCATTTATCTCCAAGTGTTATGACATTATAAATAAAAGGGCGGGGTGATCATGGAAGCCTCATACTTTCATTGATGTCTAAAAAAAGTGCAGGTTTTCTGAGCAGCAGGGATTTTTTTTTTTACTATACTGAGCAATTGGAGGTAAAAACTTAAATGCACCAAGGATATGGAAAATGAAATCTCTGATTGTTATGCTTGATTAAGTGGAAACTTATTCAATCAATCAATTCAATTCAATGGGTTTATTTACAAAGAAAAAAAGTAAATCACACATAATGAAAAATACTTATTCCATTTCTGGACGCCGAGAACCACAATCAATGCAATTTCAACACAATACGCAGGGTGGTCACCGCTCTTACTCCCAGACATAACATTACCTCTCATTAATCAAAATAACAAATAACCATTACCTTCCTGCTCCTTTCCCCAGGGGAAGACACCCCATCATAAATAATAGAAAAAAATCCTACTTCAGATATTTATATTTTAATTTTAAACTTTTTATTTATCATACTTTACATTATACACTCTACTTTAACTTTTCTTTTGTAATGCCAATCAATGTTTTTTTGCTCTTTTTTTAAATGACTCAAGGGAGCTTTTGCCTCTCAGCTCTTCCGGGATCACATTTCATATCTTTGCACATGTTATATTTGGACCAAAATCTGATTGTACAGTCGGGGTGAAGGGTATGTGCAGGTCTGATGACGATCGAGTAGGCAAATTATGATGGTCCGAGTTAGGTCGGAATGATGTTTTAAATACAAATGGAAGCTCACCAGCTAGAAATTTAAACACAAAGGTTAAGCATGACAGTTGATACAGCACCTCTAGTGACAAGTACTCTTTATTTTTTCCAATGAATAAAATTCAGTTTTTTGCAGATGATATGAACAGAATTCAGTTTTTGCAGATGATATTTGAAAGTTGACTGCCAGATCATTGCACAGTACTGTAAATGGGGCTTTTGTATAGAGCGACAAGTTTTTTTCTGTGGCAAGCTGTGCTTCAGTTTTTTTTATTATTCCAAGATTCTAGGATAGCTTCAGCTCTATTGCTTGGATGTGATACAGGAACGACAGGTTCTCATTAAGGAGGATTCCCAGGTATTTCATGAAGCGCTTTTCTGGCCGACGAATCAGACCTGAGACTTGAGCATTGTCTTATCCCTTTCACAACAGCCAAGCGTCGAATCATCGTCAGAGGCCACGAGCTCATCGTCATCATTTTCGGACTGAAAATAATCTCCATCGTGGCATAGGTTACAGCAGCGAAGATTAGTGCATGCAGGGTTCAGTACTCGACTTAGATCGTTAACTTTGATGATAAACAGTAGCGGGCCTAATATTGAGCCCTGGGGGACACCACAGTTGACGAGTGAAGTAATTTAAAGTTAAATAATTTTACAAGAATAAAACTGCCATGAATCACCGTCAATAAATAACTGCATTTCAAAACTAACAGAAATTACAAAACCTAACCGAGTCAACCTCAATAGGAGCAGAAACTAAGATAAGTAGGACTGACATCCCCATTCCTTCTAAAGACCAGAATATAATTTGTACTTTACTGAATTACTAGCACTTATTAACTTAGTAGTAGGTAGTAAAAGTAGTAGTAGTGGTAGCAGTATTAATAGTTGCGTGCACATATTGCCTTTTGGTCAATTGATCTTCTCCCTAAGCATTCTCTGAAAGTTCCAATTTAACAACTAGGCCATTCCTGACATGCACCCTTTTTACAACCTACATGTAAATAGTGTACTTTGATTTAGTGCAACTTTATTCTCAATATTCTATATCTTTTTTTGCTTAAGCCGACTTGGAACCTGAAAATATAGGGTCCCTTGGACCTCCAGTTTGAATAGAGTCTTTGTGCAGTCTTGGGCCCATCTTGGTCACAACATGGTTTTCCACACTTGGCGATGCTCTTCTATCAACAAGATTTGAAATCCTGCACAAGCAATCGCTAACCTATCACATCCGTATATTCATGGCTACAAATAGTATTTTACTATGGGAGGCAGCCTACAATAGATAACTTAGCTAAGACGAGGTTTTTCACCCCAAAAACAGCCCACCAAAACACACAAAATCTTGAAGATGTATCCATCAATCAGAATGCAGTGCAAATTTGTGTCGCTTACTGGGCTTTTATTGCTTCGAAGGACGCACCCCTTCTCTGGTCATCTTTCTACGCCATTTTCGGTCACGATTCATGCTTTTTTCGAAATCCAGTTGGTCAGATCCATTCATGTAAAACCAACTGCACCTAGTTTTGTGGTTATGTGTATGCATTGAATTGTGTGAGTCGAAAATTGAGTTAAAATAATCAAGCTAAAATCGTTGAAGTCTCTACAGAGCAATATAGAGCCTTGAGAATGGACATAAGCTGTGGAAATTCGAAAATAATCTGGCAGTCAAACCAGAATAATTTAGATTTTATAACGATACTATTAATTAGGATTACTTGCCTCTATGGAAGAGGGAGCAATGGATCAGTGATGGCTCCTGGAAACTCATACAAGAGAGGAAAGAGATAAAAATCCAGCAGGAATGTTGCAATAGTTATGTCACCCCGCACTACAAGGACCACCTTAAGGCCCAATACAAACAAACCCACAAAGCTGTGAAGCGGTCTACAAGGATTGACAGACGATGCTGCTTGGAAACAAAGACAGCCGTTTTACGAAACCTGAATAATGGCAAAGCTGCCGGAGTTGACGGCCTAGAGCCTGAATTATTAAAATGTGACACCGCTGTCGTAACGAAATCTTAAACCTGATTTGGGAAACTGAGAACGTCCCGGCTGACTGGAGGAAAGGGGTCATGATTAGAATTTTTAGAAAAGGTTGAATGCAACAATTGGCGAGGTATCACCTTACAGTCCATAGGAATCAAGTCTTTTGCCAATTACTCCTAAATCGTATTCAGCCAAGAATCGACGAGATCCTGAGAGATGAACACCACGGCTTTAAACCAAATGGATCATGTTATAATCTAATATTCACTTTAAGGATATTACTTGAAGAATCGAACTGAAATGTTAGTAGTGTGACTTTTTAAAGGCTTTCAATTTTGTACATGGGAAATCGTATGGAGAATATTACGGCACTATGGGCGTCCGGAGAAGAATATTAGCATAATTGTTGTTTTATATAATAACCGGCCGGAGGTTGTACGAACCAATGATGGAGACCTGACTGAACAGATCCAGATCCCTTCCAGTGTACGGCAAGTTTGTACCCTCTCTCCTGTGCTCTTCACGATCCTCATTGACTTCATACTCCGGGCATGTCACTTGGTTGAAGGGATATGGTTGAATGAGAACCACACTATCTTCGATGGGGATTTTGCTGATGATATTGCGCTCCTTGTTTATCTAAGGAAAAACTTGAAGCAGAACATCAAAGAGCCTGCAAGCACAGCCAGACGAGTTAAATTGGCAACCAGTAGCCAAAAAACGAAAGTAATGCGCAACAATTTTAATTCAATGACGGACCGGTCACTGATGGTCAGTTTTCATCAGCTAGAGGAGGTTCAGAACTTTTGGAAGCCTCAAAAAATCTCATAGAAGTCCGGAGCGCAAGACTATTACACACATTGTGTATGCAAGCAATGCCTTTATCAAACTAGGTAAAGTCTGGAAAAACTCTCTAGAGCCCAAACTCCAACGCCTAAATAGCAATGTCCTCTCTGTACTAATGCATGGACGTGAGACGTGGGTAGTTACAAAACAGCTTTATAAACGAACACAAGGTTTCGAAACTAATTGCCTTCTGGGTATCCACTAGTCTGATAGGTTTACGAACACCTTCATACGCGAAAAAGCAAAGCAACCATTGATAGTTAAGAGAAATTGAAGTAGTAGATGGCCGTATTGTGACCACATAGTCTGTATGAGCGATGGTAGGCTCCCTCCCTCCTCCGGCGTCAGAAGGCGTGGACAAAAAAAGCGTTGCTTGGTCAATGACTAAAGAGGGAGGCTATACTGGCAAGTGCGTCTTTGCATTACCTGTGGCCGCAAGCTCTTCATAGGTCGTCATGGACAGGCAACTGTGCCTCCTTGTGGGACTACCGGCGTGAAAGGAACTAAGTCTAAGTAAGTCTCTAGTGAGTTGTTCAAATAAACAGCTTCAAAGAGAAACAAAATTAAAGGAGCCCCTCTCCCCAAATAAAACTGAACAACTAAAGCCTTTGTTTTATTTCGAACCATAAAATCAAAAATAATTATTTTGCCTTATAACAAGAAGTCAGATTTTAAAATTATTTTCCCACTTTCCTTCCCGTGAGTTACAAAAAGCCGATAACTTCCGTGATAAGACAAACCAGAAAAACAAAAGTTGAACATTTGACTTACATAAAGCGACAATTCGTTATACAATTTGTTTATTTTGTGTTGTTTGTGAAAAAATTGGGGCTTATTCATAATTAATCTGCGAGCGGTGCTGATTTTTCTAAGACCGATTGGTTTTTTTATGATTAAAGACAGTCCACTTTGGATAGCCTTCAACCACTGGCATATGCAAAATAAAGTCCGGTCAATTTGGCTAAATTTAGAAATATCGGTCAGTTCGGCCAGGTTTAAAATAGAGACAAATAGAAATGCGTTTAAAAAAGAATGGCATATAGAGAGTTGAATGTAAATCTACACTAGCGGCTAGAATTCAGTTTACATAGTTTTTTCGCAAAAAGAAATTATACATATACAAATGTTAAATAACTGCTCGCTTAAGATATAAGGTTTATATATATATATATATATATATATATATATATATATATATATATATATATATATATATATATATATATATATATATATATATATATATATATATATATATATATATATATATATATATATATATATATATATATATATATATATATATATATATATATATATATATATATATATATATATATATATATATATATTTACAACGACTTACATTTATTGATGACGACTTTGCATGGACTTGGACATTCCTATTTGGTCGACGGTTCGGGTATACTGTTTGGTCCTAGGTAGTTGGATAGATGGGTAAGGTAAAAGACTCGTTCAAGTGCACATTTGTCTCAATTGCTGGATTAGGACGACAGTTTTTTTTTTTTTTTTTTTTTTTTTTTTTTTTTTTTTTTTTGCCAAGTAATTACCTCTTAAACATAATATAGTGTATATATATAAATATATAGAAGATATATATATATATATATATATATATATATATATATATATATATATATATATATATATATATATATATATATATATATATATATATATATATATATATATATATATATATATATATATATATATATATATATATATATATATATATATATATATATATATATATATATGTAGATATATATCTTCTAGTTTAGACTGGTCCCCTGATTAAACTTGTGGATCTGAAATATTCCAATGTCTTTTTAAGTACTTTAAGCTCTCAACTATAAAAAGTTTTATGATGCTTGACACCCTTACAAGAGATTTCTAAGATCTTCGTTGAAGTGGAACTATTCACTTTTAAAGTACTGCTTATGCTAGCCGAGATATCAAAGCATCCTTTCAAGCAGATCTTCCGCTGTCCCCGAATTTTCTGGGTTTTTCCAAATCTTCCCAAAAGTAAATTGGGCTCTCCAAAATTCTCCCTATAAATTAACATTTAAAAAAATTAACGGTTTGTACTTCACGCTAGCATTCGTGTATATACTGATGTTTATTTTCGGGAGATTTGGGAGAAACCAATTTTCATTCAGGAAATGTGTGGAAAATCCGTGAAATTCGGGTATAGTCGAAGCCCCGTGGGCTAAGTCTTTGTCCTTTAAAGCTTTTAGTTTTTGTCTTTTTTGAACATTTAAAACAAATTGCAAATAACACTACAAAGCATGGGCGCCCATAAGCTGAATTCCAGGGGGGGGGGCAAACCTCATCTAATTGACACTTTTAATGCTATATAATAGAAATCTCAGAACAAAATATAAAAATAAGGCAGCATCATTCAGCCAGGGGGGGGCCGGGTGCCCCCCCCTAACCCCCCATATGGGCACCCATGCTACAAAGTTGGAGTTAATGTCATTTGACTTTGCTTCTATAAGACCTCAGAACATTCAAATAGCTCAGAATCACAGTCACAAATCAAATTTGCAATAAATTTGAACCAATATGTTTAAAACATATCATAATCACACAACAAATTCATATTTTGTGTGATTGTTATTTCTTAGGACTTCATAGCATTGAAATAGATTTGTTTTTTTTTAAACAAACATAGATTATATATATATATATATATATATATATATATATATATATATATATATATTTCAATAGACTGTACAAGGAAACCAGGCACGAAAGCAGATAAACGGGAATTTGCTAGATAAAATGATGGCAAAGCGTGGTTTCTCATTGAGTTTACTATATTTAAATGATTGTTTTTTGGGGTTTAGGGGGGGAAAGTTACCTAGGTTAGGTTACGTACTTGATATATGCTATGCTTTCCCCCCCCCCCCCCCAATGTGCAAATATATAGCCCAAATTTGTTTATAAACTATTATATATTCATCCTATTTTGTTTTATTTCATTAGCACAAATACCAGTTTTTCTTAGAGAAAAAAAGCATCTGATACGTTCAAAGTCACTATTATAACTTTGCGATAGCCTAAAGAGCTCATGAACTTAACTATGTCATTGACAAACAGCAGCCAGCGACATCTAGTCTTCCAAGCAAATTCGGGAATTAATTCAAAAATTAATTGAAATAGGAACTTCCTGGGAGAGTGTAAAGAGGGAGGCTTTGAATGGATTGGGATGGAGAAGGAGCGTGTGCAGCAGTGTTGGCCTCAGTCGACGTGGTGCTACAGGGAGTTGCTAGTAGTAGTAGTACTAGTAGTATACTTTAGGCAGATATTATTAAGACCCCGAAAGAGCCAACTGACAAGAGAGGATTCTACTGAAGTTCACTAATATTTCAGGAGAGGGCCAAAATTAAAAAATAAATTACAAAAATGATCAAATTATGTGGAAAACACGTAAAAATATTGGCATTGTTTTTGGTACGGTCCAGCCTCAACAGGCCCAAAGACAACTACCACTATAAAGGAAAGCCACAACTTTTTAAGCTGTTGGTTGTCATGTTACTTTTAGCTTATTTTTCACGAAAATTCTCACCCACGTTTCTTTTTTAAATTAAGTACTACAAAAACTTCGTAACTGCATGGAGGTCTCTCTCATCGAAAATCGAGTCCCTCATTTCCCTAATTTCTTACGAAATATATGATTATACAAGCTTCCACTTAACTTCTACTACTACTACTACTAACAACTCACCGCAGCACCAAGCTGCCTGAGGCCAACACAGCTACGCACGCTCCTCCTCCACCCCAATCTATTCAAAGCCTCCCTTTTTACACCCGCCCACGAAGTTCCCATTTCCTTTAAATCTTTCTTTATGACGTCCTCTCACTCCAGACGGGGACGACCTGCTTTCCGTTTAGCCCTAGATGGTTGGCCGAAAAGAACAACCTTCGGCAATCTGTCATCCTTCATCCGCACAACGTGCCCTAACCACCTCAACCTTTCTTTCATTATAGCCCTAGAGAGCGGTATTGAACCACATTTTTGGCAGAGCTTATTGTTGGAAATAAGGTCAGTCAGCCGGGAACCCAGAACAATCCTCAAGCCATTTCTCTGGAAAACATCTAGAAAATCATTATGCGGTTTTCGGAGCGTCCATGCTTCAGAGCCATATTTGACCACTGTCATCACTGTAGCTTCTAATATTCTAATCTTGGTTTGCAGACTTATCTTCCTATTCTTCCAGACTTTTTTTAACTGTGAAAAAACCCGATTAGATATCCACCCTCCACTCTCCTTGGTGCTTAAAGTTTCTAGGTGCTCGGTAATTTATTTTGAACGGAAAATAATGAAAAAAAATTATATGGATTTCTTTGTATTATGCATTCACCAGTAGTTACTATTACTTACTATGCTCAGCCACAATTGTAAGTTTACTGCGGGAGCGTTCCAAAATCCAATTATCATTTATTATTTGCTGTTACATTCAGCTCAGAATTGCAAATAACACAAAATTTAGCCCTTAAAATGCTTAAAATACTTAAAAGGGGCTAAAGCTGTAGTCCATTCTCCCCTCATTGCAATAAAAACTGCTCATGCTTTTGTGCTATCCCTTATCTTAGGACGGCAATAATAGAAATAATTATTATTAATATTAATTAAGTTCTGGACCACGCCCTATGGTAAGCTTGAATCACAAATAGTAAAAAAGGCGAAGCCAAATGCGTACGATTTTCAAAGGCCGGAATATTAGTAGAAAGCTATCTTATACCCCCACGACTCACCCCTGCTGCCACCTACAACTTTTTTTTAACACCATATATTGGCACGAGAACCACGTGGTTTATGGTTTTTTGTCAATGAGAATTTGAAAAACAGGAATTTTGTCACATTTATGTATGTTTTCTTGGATGGTTATGTGTGTTGGTCGATTTATTTGATGTTTTTCATGGATGTTTAATGGTTTTTGTCAGTGAGAATTTGAAAAACAGGAACTTTGTCACATATATGGATGTCATCAGCAATTCATGTCTGTTATATGGTTTTCTCAGTGAGAATAAAAAAACATGAATTTTGTCACATGGAAAAACAGGAATTTTCTCAAATTTATGGTTGTTTTCATGGATGGTTATGTGTGTTGTTCAATTTATATGATGTTTTTCTCGGATGTCAACATCAAATTATGGATGTTTTATGGTTTTTGTAAGTGGGAATTTGAAAAACAGGAATTTTCTCACATTTATGTCTGTTTTCATGGATGGTTATGTGTGTTGTTCGATTTATTTGATGTTTTTCATGTTTGTTTTATGGATGATCCAGAAATAGTAATTGTTGTTGTTGCTTGAGCCAAATGTTAAGACAGTCCCGGTAACAGTTAGATCGCGTGTTTTCTTTTCAGCCAATCAGTGAGTCAGATACATCATCCTTCTCAGCCAATCAGAGGGCTGGTTACATATTAGCGACGGTGGGAATATAAAGAACGGTTTTTTTGCTTTAGTTTTATTAGTCTGTGATTAGAATTCAAAGGAGTGAGAAGAAGAACAGTTTTGACTTTACTCAATTGAATATATATTTGTGTTGATGGCGATGAGTGGAATGTTTACACTATTAGAAGTTGATAGTGGAGTTGCTGATAATAGTACAAGAGCACCAAAAATTGCGGTTGAAATTACGAGAGGATCGCGACTTTGTCTGGAATGGGATGTAGTATATGCATGATATGTGATATCCTTGAGCAAATTTAAAATGGAAGATCAATTATGTTTTGCCGCAAAAGTTTATATAGCGTATTTGAATGGACTTCAATGTGCTTTAAGTGAATTAGTGAAACATATTGAAGACAATAAACAGTATCGTTAATTGCACATGCTCTGTATTATTGATGTTATTGTTGTAATTATTCAATAAAATGGCTTCGAAATCAAAAATGTTCCCTTTCTTTTCTGGTTACGGGTAACGAATCGGGATCAGTCTAGAGTCAGCAGTCGGAGTGAAAGGTTTGAAAAATGAATAAATTTGAGAAAGAGAAAATTAGATCAAATCTAGTGTTTATGGAAAAACATTTGATTTTGGATGATGATTTTCTCGAGTTATCTCTTAAACGCAGGATATTCTCTTGTCAGGGAACACTTGACAATATAATGAGGAGTTATTCTCCTCCATTGGACTATTGTATGAAACTTTTAAAATGTGATTCAAATGCTTATACTCATTTTATTGATATATTAATTGGAATAACGCTGAATCATATTGTGGATATACTTTTGAAAATATTGCCAATGGATTCAATATAGATGGCTCCCCCATCATTCGAAAGAGGTAACGTCACAGAGCTACTCCTCTCCCCCCCATTTCCCTCTCATTGAATTTATCGAACGAAGATGATCAGTTTCACTTTAGCTGTGAGTGAGTTGACATCGGAAACCGAAAAATGTTCTATATATGTCCATTGTGCATGTACACTCTTGGCAGTTGGAATCAATGTGAGAATTGTACAATTATTGATGACTATAGTGAAAAGTGCAGATTATGTAATCCATGTAAATTATATAGAGGCTATGCAGTACAAATTAAAGGATGTAATTCACGTCTTGAGGAGGTGTATGACTCTCATCCTAGAGGACCCCTGTGCTCCAATTGTCACTATGACAAATGTGATCAGTGGGAGAAAACTTACCCCGCTATGATTGGAAAGAATTTCAAACGTGATTTTAGTTTATTTCTAAAAGATTGGTATCGTCGTGGATTTAAATTATTCTGGGAAGAGGAATCTGGTCAACGATTCAACTGTTGGGGTAACAAGACAATCTGGTTTCTACGTCATCGATGTGATGACACTGCCTACTATGACTATAAACCAAGTGATTTTTATTTGGCAGTTACCTAATGTAATTCACCATTTGAAAACATTGTATGTGATATTGGTTCAAATAGACAGATTGAAACTCTTGAATTTCATAATACGAATGCAAATAGTATCATTGACTATACAAAGAGATATGACAAGAGTGAAGTTACATTGTACTGCAGAAAATGTGACCCTGACTTTGCAGTCAATCAAGATCTATATACAGTGAATCCAAATGATTTATCCGTATTAGTAGTTCACGATAGTTGCCTATACATCGAAGAAGAAATATAAATGTGGAGATTTAAAGACATTGTTGTATATATATACATTTTATTAATAAACAAATTCACAAACATTTTTAAGCACTTTAATCTTAGGGCACAGAAATCAATAATATATAGGTGTGAGAGAATATTTTCCACTAGAAAGTAATTCAGACGAGGATTGTCAACATATATGTTGAGAAACTGCTTGTAAGTATATCCACGGCATCGGAACACAAAATATAGTAGTGCATGGAAGCCACAGCTTTTAGTCGTTAGATCCTGCGCCCTCTTCCGATTTTGAATAATAGTTTTCCCACTGCTCTCAATATAGTTGCTGATGTGGGGTGTGTAAAATGTATAGGGTAGACCAAGAGGATAAAAAATTCGATTGTCTTAATTGTTTGAAATATCCACACCCAATGACCCATCAGCACAGTCGTTGGACTGCTATTAACAATAATCAAAGTATTGTTGACACTTTAAAGTTTTCCGAGAGAGTCCGAAGGCGGACAATAGGATTTGTACTGGGACATGTAGGGATCCATATTAAATACATTGATTATTTGACTGGTGTTCATGGCGGCAAGTCTAGTAGAACACTGCCTTCGGAAGTGATTTCCCAATAGGTTTCATATTGGTTTAGTGAGATTAGGGCAATACTCTCAGACAATGGGTTGGTAAATGTACACTCTAAACGCACACTCCCTGTACTTACTATACTCATATCCTGTGTGCAAGACAAATCAAGTACAATGATACAATGTGTTTTAGCAAACATATCTTCGGTTATACCATATTCGAATAGTTGCGAATCATGATCTAGGGATTGCATTGTCAACTCATATAATGTCCTATAGGATCTATCAAAAGATAGATTGTAGAGTGGGATGCCGTTTACTTTGCAGACAAGAGATGAAAGTCTAAACATCTCGAAATCATGTGGGCATTCAGTCCATGATCCTATCAGCACTGACGCTTTTACAGAGATCAACGTCTGAGTTTTGACGGATCACTAGCTGCAGCGAACAAGCAACTGTTTCTTACCATGGCGTGTACGAATCTTTAATATCTTTTCAGTTTGATACACTTCGCTAGTGTTTCTAACTTTTTGCAATTCATAGTCATAAAACCGCCAAGAATCTCATCGTCCTTGGTGTCTCGCAGTTGATGTGTCGTGGGCTCGGTGTCCTGAATTTTGGACACTTTAAAAAGTTCTGTGCTCCATAAATACTTCGCTTTTTCAAAAATTTTGGTGGTTCTATTAACTCTAACAGCATCACCAACATTGAATTTCTTCTTCTTTTTCTCCTTGTCCCCCTTGGAGTAGTTCTTAAGAAAAACACCAAATTTATTTTAATCTTAGTGAACATTCGATGGTGTAGAGATGGACAGAGATCGATGGGGTCAATGGTTGTATATCTGCAAGATTTTACCTAAATCATAAATAAAAGCAGGTGTATTTTTCTATTTATAATATCTTGAAATTAATAGCCAAATTGTTCATATTAATCGTTCAGCCTATGCAGCCTTTACCACACTTCGACTATGATAAAGTATTGTATTGTATTCCAAAAAAACATTTTGCACATGGGGATTAACAAATTCACTACCACGATCTGATTGAACTTTTCTATATGAATCCTGTTCAAGAATACTTTCAATGGCCCTGAGCAACTTCAACACCTCTCTTTGATCGTAGTGGAATGGCATAGGCATGGCAACCAAAGACACTGATTGCCACCAGAATATATTTTTAGGGCACATTGTGACACTGTCGAATTGCTTCTAAAGTTAAAAGATCCATGTGTATTATATTCAGAGGGAAAAAGGCTTTAGTTTGTCGATATTGGTTGCTGCGAAGCCTGTGATTCCAATGCAGCGTGTAACTTGATTTATTTTCTAGATACTCTTTTGTTTTTTTCAATATGGTTCTGCTGGAGACAGCTTTGGAAAGTGTTTTAGGTGAGCTTAGACTCCCCGCTTCGCCAATATTTTCATATACACCTTTCAGAACTTCACTTATTTTGAGCATAGACATGTAGTGTAATGTCTACTCTCTTTGTACACACTGGCGGGCAAATCAAATCGTCTTCACTTTTCACTAGCAACGACAGGTGTTGTAAAATCAGTGACGTTGCTAGTAAATTCAAATATTGAATCTTCTTCTTCTTTAAATGGTGTTGTTGGTGGACTATATTCTCTTAGTTTCTTTAGAATTTGCTTATTGCCAATAAGACTTTTGGGAAAGTTTGATACACAGAGAAGGGTGTATAAATTATTGTCATAGGATAAGAGTCCTTTACGATTCGTTACCATTTCACAAATTAAATCAACAAGATTATAAATCTTCCCTTGAATTAATACTCGTTTTTCTGTGCTATCGACTTGCACTTGATCACCAGTTTCCAACACGAGATAAGATAATACTCTTTTACTCTGTTCTCCATAGGTCACTGGTACTAGATTTCAATTTTTCAATACAATCGAATTCAATTCATTCTCCATTGATGCTGCTGCAGAATCTCGAGGAGATGTGTCCTTTTGGGAAGGATCGGTGACGGTGGGTTTCTCACGATAAGGCTTATGCTTGTCCAAACTTCGCAATGCATCTTGAAGTAAAAGTAGTTTTTTGTCATCGGCGATATTCTCATCATTAATGAATTTGCTTAGATTGTCTTCAAAATGTTCGATGGGCGAGAGGACAAGTTCAAATGGTGTCAATTTATAGGGTTTTGCCATTCTCTCTCACTAGAGAAAACTGTTTACAAGTCCTGCAATTATTGGCAATAAAAGTGTGAAGAAGCTACCGCCTACTTGAAGAAGACGTGTTCTTTTAATTTTTTTACCCTTTTTTTTAAAATCCAAGGCACGGACAGTGGTGCGATGGTTGTTTTTGTGTTTTGTTAAACCATATTGCAGTTTAACAATTCCCGCAGTTAAATTTAAACAAAGTTCAGATATTATACTCAAACATGGGGTTGACAATGATTTCATTAATCTAATATCTGAACTTTGTTTAAATTTAACTGCGGGCAATGTTCAACTGCCATATGTTTTTATACAACATAAAACGAAGCATCGTTCCATGGTCCATGACTGGGCTTTTAAAAAAAAAGTGAAAAATATTTAAAGAACACGGCTCCTTCAAGCGGGCGGTAGCTTCTTCACGCTTTTTACTACCGATAATTGCAGGACTTGTAAACAGTTTTCTCTAGAGAATGGCAAAACCCTATAAATTGACAC